>NC_054375.1:3525000-3825000 GCF_017654675.1 Xenopus laevis
TATCTATCTATTATCTATCTATCTATCTTTCTGTCTATATCACGATAAATACTATCTCTGTAGTCTGAATTTCTATGCATCTTCCTCCCACAAACGAATAATTCCCAATGAAGTATGATCAGTAGAACAGAGCAGATATGATGGAATATCAGTGCGGGTAACATTCTCCCCCAGATGCAGCGAAACAGCCTTTAGGCACCGGGGCTAATCTCTCCGCCTGCCATTGTACTGATTGTGAGATAGAGATGCCTGGTGTGTTCTCGTCTGTCACATTCACTCGGCACAGAAAATTGCCCTTGTAATCTCCGGCATGGGCATCATCTTGTGCCCTCCTTCTCTGAGTCACTCACATGCCTGACACCGAGGAGCACTTTGTGTGATAGACAATCACTGGAATTACAGATGATTTACAGGCAACACATTGTAATTAGCAGAGAAGCCTCGGGTCTAGAGTCAATTCTCTCTCACTCTATCTCCCTTTTGTATAAATACAAATATACAGAGAAGGAAAGAAATAATGCACTGGAGAATCTACATATAACAGCATTTATTTGTACTTAAGATCTGTATTTAAATGTAAACTTGATGGTGAGGCAGTAGGACCCTGGGGAATTAGACAGCACCCAGTTGGCAGCTGTCCGAGGTGCTGAATGAATCCACTGGCAGTAACATGGGGGTCTCGGCTACGGTCCCACTATTCTGGCAACTATAAGTAGGGACGGAATGTCTTGATGATTAAGGGGATGATTCTCCTTAAAAGGCATGTAAATAGAAGTAATCTAAGCAACACTGCAATTGGTCTTCATTTCTATCAGCGTTTATAACATACAGGGATTGCATTTCTGCATATAAATATATATATATTTGTCTTCCACTACAGCAAAGGATACTTTATGAATTTACAAGATTGTTGTACAAACAGAAGAATCTGACGCACTCACACACTGTGATACACAACATCCCTCCTACAATATCACTCCTGGGATAGAAAAGATCTGCATGAACAGCAAACTGTGTTTATTTATTCACTAATTAGACGCAGTGGGCTTGTAATCATATTTGCCTTTCATTTCGTTATTCTGTTGTAACGATTGGTTCATTAGGATTTATTAAGTGAGTTTAGTCATTTGTTTCAATGAGAAATGATCCACAGATTCAATGAGGGTATAACTTATTGTGTGCCCAGAACATTCCTTCTCTGTATATTTGTATTTATACATATGGGAGGAGGGAGGTGCCATATTGATTCCCTTAGATAGTACAGTATGAGGGTATAGCTTATTGTGTGCCCAGAACATTCCTTCTCTATTTATTTGTATTTATACATATGGGAGGAGGTGCCATATTGATTCCCTTAGACAGTACAGTATGATGGTATAGCTTATTGTGTGCCCAGAACATTCCTTCTCTGTATATTTGTATTTGTACATATGGGAGGAGGGAGGTGCCATATTGATTCCCTTAGACAGTACAGTATGAGGGTATAGCTTATTGTGTGCCCAGAACATTCCTTCTCTGTATATTTGTATTTATACATATGGGAGGAGGGAGGTGCCATATTGATTCCCTTAGACAGTACAGTATGAGGGTAGAGTTTATTGTGTGCCCAGAACATTCCTTCTCTGTATATTTGTATTTATACATATGGGAGGAGGGAGGTGCCATATTGATTCCCTTAGACAGTACAGTATGAGGGTATAGCTTATTGTGTGCCCAGAACATTCCTTCTCTGTATATTTGTATTTATACATATGGGAGGAGGAGGTGCCATATTGATTCCCTTAGACAGTACAGTATGAGGGTATAGCTTATTGTGTGCCCAGAACATTCATTCTCTGTTTATTTGTATTTATACATATGGGAGGAGGTGCCATATTGATTCCCTTAGACAGTACAGTATAGCCAATAGTATCAATAATGATCGGATATTTCAGGTTTCTTAGCAATCTCAAACTATTAAACTATAGGTATGGGACCTGTTATCCAGAATGCTCTGGACCTGGAGTTTTCCGGATAATGGATCTCCTTAATTTGAGTGTGCTTAAAAAATCATGTAAATATTAAATAAACCAAATAGACTGGTTCTGCTTCCAATAATAATGATTCATTATATCTTAGTTGGGATCAAGTACGAGCTACTATTGTATTATTACTTGTTAGTATGATGTAGAGAGGGATATTCTGAGACAATTTGCAATTGGTTTTCATGTTTTATTATTTGTAGTTTTTGACTTATTTATCTTTTTATTCAGCAGCTCTCCAGTTTGTAATTTCAGCCATCTGGTTGCTAGGATCCAAATCACCCTAGCAACCATGCATTGATTTGAATAAGAGACTGAACAGGAGAGGCCTGAACAGAAAGAAATAAAAAGCAGCAATAATAATAAATGTGTAGCCTCACAGAGCATTTTGTTTTTTTTAGATGGGGTCAGTGACCCCCATTTGAAAGGAACAAACATCCCTTAATTCCTGCAGATATTTTCCTAGCCAATGAGAGACAGGGGCCGTGATCAAAGGAAAATTAATTTGGAATATTTTAGAGCAGCATTTCATTTGATATCAATATCTCGAGACGCTGACAGCGGCGGGGGTTTAATATGCGCATATTCCGTGGAAATTACTTGAATGAACAATATGGAAGCGTCTCTGGTCGGCAGTCGTGCCGGCGGCTGATACGTTTTCATTAATTAGCTCTGACTTTGAAACCCCAATTTAATTACCTCCCTGGCAAACCGAAAGGAGGGAATTAAAAAAAAAAAACGTTTTTAATTCAGTTGTCACAGTTCTTGGATTCTGATTGGATCCTTTCTGCGCTGTAAGCCTGGGCTCGCGACCAAAACCGGGACTTATACTAAGTAGTGACGGGCGAATTTCTCCCGTTTTCTCCCTATATTTGCGAAACGGCGAAAAATTAGTGGAATTCGAAAATTGTCGTCCATGTAAATTTTGGATGTGTGTCCGAAAAGTCGATTGCGTCAATTTTGACTCCGGCGTTAAAGTCATTGGGCGTCCGATTAGTTTTGACGCGCATCGATTTTGACACAAGTGACTTTTCAGACTAATTTTTTGACGCCGTCGAGTTATCGCTGGAGTTTCACGAATATATTCGCCGGCGGCGAAACACAGAATTCGCCCATCACTAATATTGATATTTTATAGCGCCTACACATGGTTAAAGGGGAACTCCATCCATGAACTGCTCTTTGCATAACGAAAGAAAATGTCATTATTAGTAGGGATGCACCGAATCCGCTATTTTGGTTTCTTCCGAACCCCCGAATCCTTCGTGAAAGATTCGGCCGAATACCGAAACTAATCCGAATCCTAATTTGCATATAGACAGAATCCGAAAATCCATCATCTCGGACCTGTCCAGGTCCTGTATAAGTCAATGGGAGAGGCTCCTATCCCAAAGTGACGTTATCTGGGTTATCGGTGGGTTTTGCATGAAAATCCGACTTTTTTTGGGCAAAAACTTAATTCGGGAAAAAGTCGAATGATTTGGGGTTTTGCTTGATTTTATCAAGTTTTTCTGTGATCCGATTCATTTGGGTTATTTTATTAATAAACAAGGTCAAATCGAGCATGGTTTTTTTTAGATTTTAGTAAATAACCCCCTATATGTCATTGCTGTTGAAATCAATATCTTCTTCAATCAATATTTTCTTCATTGCTGATCTATTGATATGATACCCAATTAATTGATGCCCAATTTATTATCAGGCCCGGCTCTTTGTTGCCTTCCCATTATTTGAAGCCTTTAGCCAAAACCAACAGCCATGGGTGGAAGCATGCAAGGAATTATGGGAATAGGAATCTTGGGTGAAGGAAAGGCTCCTGCTAAATTGTTTCAAGAGTCAGAACCAGCGGTGAGTACAGAGTATACCAAGGGAGTGGCGATGTCAAAATGAAGGAAAGCTATGTGGCTACACTTCAGCATTTCAAACCCAATTAGCAGTTAAAGGGTTAGTTCCCCTTTAAGTTAACTTTTAGTATGTTATAGAATGCCCTATTCCTAGCAACTTTGCTCTTGGTTTTTAATATTATTATTCTATTTATATATAAGCTTTAATTATTTGCCTTCTTCTCGTCTCTTTCCAGTTTTCAAATGGGGGTCGCTGACCCCGGCAGCAAAAAACTGTCTGCTCCGTACGGCTCCACTTTTATTGTTCTTATTACTTTTTATTACTTATCTTTCTATTCACATCCCCATCTCTCATTCAAGCCGTTGTCTGGTTGCTAGGGTAAACAAGACCCTAGCAACCAGATAGCGGTTGAAATAGCAAAGCGGAGAGCTGCCAAACAGCTTAATAACGGGAAAACCATAAAAACTGGAAAATGAAGACCAATTGCAAATTGTCTTACAATATCAATGTCTGCATCATACTAACAGTTAATTTAAAGGGGAACTATTAAGTAGAGGCTTAATGACGGGGCCTTTGGACTGGACCATTTATGTTGTAGGGGAGTGAAATCTGAATAAGTCTCTTCTCCAGGCCACACAGAGTATCCCCCAGCAGCAGAGCTCGTGCATTATTTACCATGCCCATTTATAAATCTGCTTCCACCGCAGCTACATTTTTCCTTTAAAATATTGATTCACTTCCCATGAACCGAGAGCAAATCGGACCCTGGAAATTAGGTCGCGACTTTGAAACTTCCGAATGCAAAGTACAAGCGAGATTAAACTCTTGAATTTTATGCCTCTGAACAGGATTTTTTTTCTTATGTCCGATTTAAACGTTATCTGAACAGCAAGCGCCCGGCGGATCGGCTTTTTTAACGGACAAATAAAAGGGGAAGTTAAACACCGCGCAGAAAATCGTTTTTTTTTATATTTCTGCGAAAGCGAAAAACTTGTCAACAGCTCGGAACCAATTTTATTTGCAGTCGGTGATAAGATTTTAATTAAACCCTCTCGCGCACTGCTGACACTTTCCCCACTCGCACGTCTGGAATAAGAAAACAGCCTGGGAGTGTTGGGTGTAATAAAGGTGCTGCGGCGTCCCGACTCCGCTAATAATCCCTTTATATCAGATTCAGACTCACGTATGAGGGAGCTGCAGAAACTGAGGTTTCTTGATACAGGGATACAATGTTCAGTGCAATTGTGCTGGAATTATTGGGGGGACAGTGCTGCATTCTGGGTGAAATTGACATGGATAATTGCACGTTGCAAGACCCCTACAGTGTCACTATGGGGCAGATTTATTAAAGGAGAAGGAAAGATACAGAGGCAGTTTATTGCCTATGGATTAGCCACTATAGTGCAAGCTAGAACGCAATATTTATTTTGTAGAATGCTTTACCATACCTGAGTAAACAGCTCTAGAAACTCTCAGTTTGTTTAGGATAGCAGCTGCCATATTAGCTTGTTGTGATATCACTTCCTGCCTGAGTCTCTCCCTGCTCACTCATAGCTCTGAGCTCAGATTACAGCAGGGAGGGGAGAGAGGAACAAACTGAGCATGCTCAAGCCCAAGCCCTGGAGGTTTAAGCTGAAAACAGTTAGTCTGATACAGAAGCCCATGAGTACACAATAGAAGGAAAGAAATGTGCTGTTTCTTATGACAGAGGACTCAGAGCAGCATTACTTTGAGGGTTTACTGGTGTATTTATATAGACCTTTCTGATAAAGCTTAATTTGTGTTAATCTTTTCTTCTCCTTTAAGGGTCGAATTGAAAATTTGAATTTAGAATTCTTTTTTGGTCCAAACTGTCAGATTCCACTAGGCAATTATCTAAACTCGATGAGATTTTTTTTTTTAAAAAAAAATCAAATTAGATTTTTGAGATTTATCATACTCTGGCCCTTTAAGAATTCGAATTCGACTATCCGCCACCTAAAACCTGCCGTCTTACTGTATAAGTCAATGGGAGAAGTCCAGGGATCAATTTGGGGATGTTTGTAGCCTTCCTGACAATTGAGGTTTTTTTCAGAGAAAAACTCAAATTGAGTTTTGTATAATTCGGATCGAATTCAGTTCGAGTTTTCCAGTCGGCAAAAATTCAAGTTTTTTTTAAAATAAATTTCCCCCAGTAGAATTTCAAATTCAATCGAATTTAAGGGAGTTTAAAAAAAAACTCACAAGAATTCAAAATTCAACCCTTGATAAATGTGCCCCTCACCCCAACTGCACCTCTCTACAGGCCACAACCCCCCTCTGGGTCCCAATGCTCACTTATTCTCTACTTGTGGTCATGGGGGGGGGGGAGAGCAGCACAGGCAGGGTCCACCAGGTTTTTGTTGCGTAATTTGGAATATTATTAGTGATAGACGAATCTGTGCAGTTTCGCTTCGCCCAAAAATTCGCACATTTACCAAGAAATTCGGGAAACTGAAAAAAATTTGCGCAACGCATTGAAGTCAATGGGCGTCAAAATAATTCTGTTGCGCGTCAATTTTGACGCTAATGACAATTTTTATACGTGTGGCTATTTGGTCCAAAGGCCTTAAAGGGATACTGTCAAAGGAAAAAAATTTTTTTTCAAAATGAATTAGTTAATAGTGCTGGTCCAGCAGAATTCTGCACTGAAATCCATTTCTCAAAAGAGCAAACAGATTTTTTTATATTCAATTTTGAAATCTGACATGGGGCTGGACATATTGTCAATTTCCCAGCTGCCCCAAGTCATGTGACTTGTGCTCTGATAAACTTCAATCACTCTTTACTGCTGTACTGCAAGTTGGAGTGATATCACCCCCCTCCCTTTTCCCCCCCAGCAGCCAAACAAAAGAACAATGGGAAGGTAACCAGATAGCAGCTCCCTAACACAAGATAACAGCTGCCTGGTAGTTCTAAGAACAACACTCAATAGTAAAATCCAGGTCCCACTGAGACACATTCAGTTACATTGAGAAGGAAAAACAGCAGCCTGCCAGAAAGCATTTCTCTCCTAAAGTGCAGGCACAAGTCACATGACTGGGGGCAGCCGGGAAATTGACAAAATGTCTAGCCCCATGTCAGATTTCAAAATTGAATATAAAAAAATCTGTTTGCTCTTTTGAGAAATGGATTTCAGTGCAGAATTCTGCTGGAGCAGCACTATTAACTGATTCATTTTGAAAAAAAACATGTTTTCCGATGACAGGATCCCTTTAAAGTCAATGGGTGTCTGAATCATTTTGATGGGCGTCAATATTTATGTGTGCGACAATTGTGATGCACGTTAATTTTTTTTTGGACGCAGATTTATCTCCGCGAATTGTCGCCTCAGTTTCGTGAATGAATTCGCTTGTGTCAAAAAGATGAAATTCGCCCAGAATTTGTGTCTGGTAAATTTGTTCGTCCATCGTTAAATATTATCCGAATAGTGTATGAAATGTAGATTCCGCAATTTACCGCAGCTAGGTATAAGGATACAACCAAAGGTTCCCAGAGATGAAACAATTTATTGAGATTATCCAGTCCAGAGACTGCTCCCTAATTTTCTCCCCCTTTTCTCCCTCTCTCCCCTTTTTCTCTCCTTCTTTCCTTCTCTGTCTCTCCTTCCTTCCTTATATCTCTCTATCTCCCAAAATCAGCCAAAACCAGCTCCATTGTAAGGAGCCCTGCGACAAATCTCCTCTTCTTCGGGGCGACTACTCTCCCCGAACTGCCTTCCCACCGGGCGGATAGAATGTAAATCGCCAGCGGGATGGCACTCGGAACGATTCGTTTTCCGAAGTTGCCTCACCAGGAAACGGCCGACTTCGGAAAACGAATCGCTCCGAGTGCCATCCCGCTGGCGATTTCCATTCTAGCCGGCAGAAGGCAGTTTGGGGAGATTAGTTGCCCGAAGAAGCGGAGATTTGTCGCTGGTTGACTAATTTCCCCGAATCTGCCTGTGTGCCCTGACCCTTATACTGTTTCTATCCCATTGACAAAAATGGGAAATAGTTCTGATTGGCTGACGACAAGTTAAACGGGTATCTCAATCTTATTGTTTTAGTTAAACCAGCTCATTTCTTTAGATGTTCTTTTTACCAATAATAAGGGGCTGATTCACTAACTTCGAGTGAAGGATTCGAAGTAAAAAAACTTCGAATTGCGAAGTGTTTTTTGGGCTACTTCGACCATCGAATGGGCTACTTCGACCTTCGACTACGACTTCGAATCAAACTATTCGAGCTAAAAATCGTTCGACCATTCGATAGTCGAAGTACTGTCTCTTTAAGAAAAAACTTCGACCCTCTAGTTCGCCATCTAAAAGCTACCGAAGTCAATGTTAGTGTATAGGGAAGGTCCCCATAGGCTTTCCTAAGTTTTTTTGGTCGAAGGATATTCCTTCGATCGTTGGATTAAAATCCTTCGAATCGTTCGATTCAAAGGATTTTATCGTTCAATCGAAGGAATAATCCTTCGATCGTTCAATCGCACTATTTGCGCTAAAATCCTTCGACTTCGATATTCGAAGTCAAAGGATTTTAATTCCCAGTCGGATATCGAGGGTTAATTCGACCCTTTGTGAATCGGCCCCTTAGTGTACAAACAGTTCCTCTTTGAAATACGAAAGACCCTCTACAGATGGTTTCCCGGGGGATGTTGCATATCAGTTCGGAATCCTAGATCTCACTTATTTTGCCTTTGATTAGACTACAGGATGGATAATGCTTTCAAGTAGGAACTGGAGTTTGGGGCATAAAAACTCAGGACATCTACTACCTACCGGTAATTAAGGAATATTCCGATCCTTTGACATAGTCAGGAACTAAATGAATTGATACAGCTGTCATTGGTGAACCCCAATGTTTTAGGATTTCGATTTCCAGACCGGACCTGCTAAGAACTGAGTTTATTCCCTATTAATAACATTGGGATTAACCATAATTTTTACCAGTCAGGCCAGTAGAATACCAGCCAGGTGGCAACCCTACACGGCACTGGCACCAGAATGCATGGAAATATGGTGGACTCAAATGCCCACAGGAGAGCAAATGGCCTTTATTCTCAAGGCACGTTGGCCATAAATATGGAGGCAATGTATTTGTCTATCACTGCTTTGGTGACAGGCCCAGGTGTGAATGTACCTCTTGCACCCCTGACACTTCTGCCATTGGCTCAGGGTGGTGGGTGCAGGGACACCGAGGGCATAGTCGTGCATGGGTCAATTTTTTTAAAACCTGTACCCGCAACCCAAACCTGCAACCTGCAATTTGACCCGCATGTTCCCACTTCCCAACCCAAAGTAGGCCAACTAACCTTGAGGGGACCTCACATTTGCCCAGAAGTGACGTCACTCCAGTGCCGAATCATCCCCAAAAAAATTTAAAAATTGGAAGAACCACAAGGGTGGGTGGGAGGGATCAAGCCTGCACCTTTGTTGGGTACCCACCCGGGTTACCCACGGTTGCCCGCACGGCCAAGGAATCGTGTTGCCCGACCAATTTGCGGGTACCCGATCCAATGTAGGACTCTAACTGAGGGTCAATGAGTTTCCCATTATAAGTTTGGGGATGAGACTCCTTGATACTGAGCCAGGCTGAGGTTCAAGCTCAGATACCAAGCTATTGACCTGTTCAGTGCCAATATTCTCCCTGGCTCTTGACTTCACATGGCCCTTACCCCCCACCCAACACTTAGGGGCTGATTCACTAAGGGTCGAATATCGAGGGTTAATTAACCCTCGATATTCGACTAGGAATTGAAATCCTTCGACTTCGAATATCGAAGTCGAAGGATTTAGCGCAAATACTGCGATCGTACGATCGAAGGATTATTCCTTCGATCGAACGATTAAATCCTTCGAATCGAACGATTCAAAGGATTTTAATCCAACGATCGAATGAATATCCTTCGATCAAAAACAACTTAGGAAAGCCTATGGGGACCTTCCCCATAGGCTAACATTGACTTCGGTAGCTTTAAGCTGCCGAACTAGGGGGTCGAAGTTTTTTTTAAAGAGACAGTACTTCAACTATCGAATGGTCGAATAGTCGAATGATTTTTAGTTTGAATCCTTCGATTCGAAGTCGTAGTCGAAGTAGCCCATTCGTTGGTCGAAGTAGCCCAAAAAATACTTCGTTATTTTACTTCGAATCCTTCACTCGAATTTAGTGAATTGGCCCCTTATTTATGCTCCACATTTGAATAGATACAAATTACATCAAGACCATTAGGAATTTCTTCTTGTCCCCGAATGCACTAATGTATAGAAGGTGCCACTCATGTACCCGAACGTGTTAATGCACAAAAACATGCGACTAATGTAACTCATGTGTTCTTGGAATGCGCCTGAGCTTTTTACGAAACGGAATCATTTATGAGTGTGACAGAGGTTATAGAATTATTCAATATATCACTTGATTCTCTGGCACCCAGTTATTGCCTGAAATAAGCCTTGTGCTGCTTCTCTGCAACATTTACCGAAATCAAGTACAAATCCAACATGCAGCATTGGGTTTTCATTCGGTGACTGATATTAAATGGGTGGCCCCCCTGTTAGAGGTCCCCGGTTTAAGACATGCTTGGCAAAATATGGCAGTTGGTGAGAGAGACGTGAATGAGGAATGCATTTATTGGAGATATCAAGAATATAGAAAAGTTTTATTATAGTAATAGTTACCCTTTAGTCTAAAGTTTAGCTGATTAAGACAGGGATAGGCTTGATAATAATAACTGAACACTCTGCCTTATAAACGACTAATGGGAAGAGTCAGATCTCAGCAGGAAAGTGATTTGGAGTCTGACCCGACGCGCTTCGCTAAACAAAACCAGCAGCTCCCTGGCACTGAGCATCAACATCTTTATCCAGGCTGAGCTCCATTAAAGGGAAAGCTCGCCAGGAGATGATTGGATGACTGACCTACGATTTCACTGGTTCTTCTCCTCCCTGGTGCGATTATAATAGTACATGACACCTGTGGCGAAACGCGTCTAAGCAATGATGGATATCAGACTTTTGTTTATAAAGTGATGGCACATGATTAAGCACTTTATATAGAAAATCAAGGTTGGCCTGGGGGAAGGGAGGGCTGTTTGGACTTCTGTAGGGGGCCCAGTGAATATCAGACCCTGGAGGACTGGTCAGTAATGCAGAGAATGCCCTGGTCAGAAGTGAATTCAAGACTTCAGCCCATTAAGAGAGAAAGAACGCACACATCTGAGCTAAAAACTGCCAGGCTGCCCGGCAATATCTGGCGTCCAAAGGTCTGACCCTGTGGTTTTGTGCAGTTGAGGGTCTGGCAGCCGTTAAAAAAGCTTCAACCTGATATTGGCTTTCATCTGTTCTGTTTGTCTAATTAGCGAAAGGAAATAATCTGCTCTGTAATCAGTCTGAAGGCAATGAGAATCTCGTTATTTGCCTAATCAGTCCCACGAGGCACCAAACCTCATCATAACATTCAGCAGCCGTAGTCTGTCCTCATTGAGATGCAGATAAGAGGGTGCTGGGTGCACAGGATTAGGGCAGAGGTTTGGGGGCATAGTGGCGCTTTGGTTAGTAGATGGATCGATAGATGGATGGATAGTCACCATCTTGCTCTACGGTCTCCATCTTGCCCTACTGTCTCCATCTTGTCCTACTGTCTCCATCTTGTCCTACTGTCTCCATCTTGTCCTACTATCTCCATCTTGTCCTACTGCCTCAATCTTACCCTGCTGTCTCCCTCTTGTCCTACTGTCTCCATCTTGTCCTACTGTCTCCATCTTGTCCTACTGTCTCCATCTTGTCTCCATCTTGTCCTACTGTCACCATTATGTCCTACTGTCTTCATCTTGCCCTACTGTCTCCATCTTCTTCTTCTTCTGTCTCCATATTCTCCTACTGTCTGCATCTTGTCCTACTGTCTACTTCTTGTCCTACTGTCTCCATCTTGCCCTACTGTCTCCATCTTGTCCTACTGTTTCATTCTTGCCCTACTGTCTCCTTCTTGCCCTACTGTCACCATCTTGTCCTACTGTCTCCATCTTGTCCTACTGTCTCCATCTTGTCCTACTGTCCAAATCTTGCCCTACTTTCTCCATCTTGTCCTACTGTCTCCATCTTGCCCTACTGTCTCCATCTTGCCCTACTGTCTCCATCTTGTCCTACTGTCTCCATCTTGTCCTACTGTCTCCATCTTGTCCTACTATCTCCATCTTGTCCTACTGCCTCAATCTTACCCTGCTGTCTCCCTCTTGTCCTACTGTCTCCATCTTGTCCTACTGTCTCCATCTTGTCCTACTGTCTCCATCTTGTCTCCATCTTGTCCTACTGTCTCCATCTTGTCTCCATCTTGTCCTACTGTCGCCATTGTCCTACTGTCTTCATCTTGCCCTACTGTCTCCATCTTCTTCTTCTTCTGTCTCCATATTCTCCTACTGTCTGCATCTTGTCCTACTGTCTACTTCTTGTCCTACTGTCTCCATCTTGCCCTACTGTCTCCATCTTGTCCTACTGTTTCATTCTTGCCCTACTGTCTCCTTCTTGCCCTACTGTCACCATCTTGTCCTACTGTCTCCATCTTGTCCTACTGTCTCCATCTTGTCCTACTGTCCAAATCTTGCCCTACTTTCTCCATCTTGTCCTACTGTCACCATCTTGCCCTACTGTCTCCTTCTTGCCCTACTGTCACCATCTTGTCCTACTGTCTACTTCTTGTCCTACTGTCTCCATCTTGCCCTACTGTCTTCATCTTGTCCTGTTGTTTCCATCTTGCCCTACTGTCTCCTTCTTGTCCTATTGTCTCCATCTTGCCTGACTGTCTCCATCTTGTCCTACTGTCTCCATCTTGTCCTACTGTCTCCATCTTGTCCTACTTGTCCTACTGCCTCCATCTTGCCCTACTGTCTCCATCTTCTCCTACTGTCTCCATCTTGTCCTACTGTTTTATTCTTGCCTTACTGTCTCCTTCTTACCCTACTGTCATCATCTTGTCCTACTGTCTCCATCTTGTCCTACTGTCTCCATCTTGTCCTACTGTCTCCATCTTGTCCTACCGTCCCAATCTTGCCCTACATTCTCCATCTTGTCCTACTGTTTCCATCTTGTCCTATTGTCTCCAACTTGTTCTATTGTCTCCATCTTGTCCTACTGTCTCCATCTTGTCCTACTGCCTCCATCTTGTCCTACTGTCTCCATCTTCTCCTACTGTCTCCATCTTGTCCTACTGTTTCATTCTTGCCTTACTGTCTCCTTCTTGCCCTACTGTCATCATCTTATCCTACTGTCTCCATCTTGTCCTACTGTCTCCATCTTGTCCTACTGTCTCCATCTTGTCCTACTGTCTCCATCTTGTCCTACTGCTTCCATCTTGTCCTACTGTCTCCATCTTCTCCTACTGTCTCCATCTTGTCCTACTGTCTCCATCTTGTCCTACTGCCTCCATCTTGTCCTACTGTCTCCATCTTCTCCTACTGTCTCCATCTTGTCCTACTGTTTCATTCTTGCCTTACTGTCTCCTTCTTACCCTACTATCATCATCTTGTCCTACTGTCTCCATCTTGTCCTACTGTCTCCATCTTGTCCTACTGTCTCCATCTTGTCCTACCGTCCCAATCTTGCCCTACATTCTCCATCTTGTCCTACTGTTTCCATCTTGTCCTATTGTCGCCAACTTGTTCTATTGTCTCCATCTTGTCCTACTGTCTCCATTTTGTCCTACTGCCTCCATCTTGTCCTACTGTCTCCATCTTTTCCTACTGTCTCCATCTTGTCCTACTGTTTCATTCTTGCCTTACTGTCTCCTTCTTGCCCTACTGTCATCATCTTATCCTACTGTCTCCATCTTGTCCTACTGTCTCCATCTTGTCCTACTGTCTCAATCTTGTCCTACTGTCCCAATCTTGCCCTACTTCTCCATCTTGTCCTACTGTCTTCATCTTGTCCTACTGTTTCCATCTTGTCCTACTGTCTCCATCTTGTCTTACTCTCTCCATCTTGTCCTACTGTCTCCATCTTGTCCTACTGTCCAAATCTTGCCCTACTTTCTCCATCTTGTCCTACTGTCTTCATCTTGTCCTATTGTTTCCATATTGCCCTACTGTCTCCTTCTTGTCCTATTGTCTCCATCTTGCCTGACTGTCTCCATCTTGTCCTACTGTCTCCATCTTGTCCTACTGTCTCCATCTTGTCCTACTGCCTCCATCTTGTCCTACTGTCTCCATCTTCTCCTACTGTCTCCATCTTGTCCTACTGTTTCATTCTTGCCTTACTGTCTCCTTCTTACCCTACTGTCATTATCTTGTCCTACTGTCTCCATCTTGTCCTACTGTCTCCATCTTGTCCTACTGTCTCCATCTTGTCCTACCGTCCCAATCTTGCCCTACTTTCTCCATCTTGTCCTACTGTTTCCATCTTGTCCTACTGTCTCCAACTTGTTCTATTGTCTCCATCTTGCCCTACTGTCTTCATCTTGTCCTACTGTCTCCATCTTGTCCTACTATCTCCATCTTGTCCTACTGTCTTCATCTTGTCCTACTGTCTCCATCTTGTCCTACTGTCCCCATCTTGTCCTACTGTCTACATCTTGCCCTACTGTCTCCTTCTTGTCCTATTTTCTCCATCTTGCCTTACTGTCTCCATCTTGTACTACTGTCTCCATCTTGTCCTACTGTCTCCATCTTGTCCTACTGCCTCCATCTCTTCCTACTGTCTCCATCTTCTCCTACTGTCTCCATCTTGTCCTACTGTTTCATTCTTGCCTTACTGTCTCCTTCTTGCCCTACTGTCATCATCTTATCCTACTGTCTCCATCTTGTCCTACTGTCTCAATCTTGTCCTACTGTCCCAATCTTGCCCTACTTTCTCCATCTTGTCCTACTGTCTCCATCTTGCCCTACTGGGACAGAGAAATAAATCTCTATTTTCCACTTTGATCCACGTGGTTGTTTTCAGTAGGGTAGAACATTTCAATTCTGTACACTGAAATATGACAGCAGTTCAGGGGAAAGGGTAATCTAAACATCCCATAATAGTATATCTGAGAAGTAGGTTATTAGCACAAGACGGGGCAGATCTGTCAGAACATGGAATTGACCATTCAGAATCCTCTAATGCTTTGCCCTGGTTTTGTCTCTGCTTTTAACATTAAACAATTCTGCTGGGGGGGGGGGGTTGTTTATCCACTCTGAGACCCCATGAATATTTATACACTGAGCATGAGAACAGGGAACTTCCACTTCTGCTTCATCTCTGCCCAAATGGAGGATTATTATTATTATTATACAAAGAGATTTCCAGGATTCCTTCCATTTGTTCCAAAGGGAAAGTGACTCAGAGACTTTGCTCCTCCGTCGGCACTGGGAATATCATTTTTGTTTTAGATTTAGTGTTGGGTGAATGTGAGTTACATTTAGATTAAAGGGAAAGCTAAGCGTCGGAGCCTCGCCCACTTAAAAAAAAAATCAATATTCAATCTCCGTTCGGCATGGCTTAATAGCATTTAAAGGCCACTCTGCCTTTTATTTTTCCACTGAACTGAATGTTTATTTGTTTTCCATTTCACTTGTTTCATTATTGGCGACTGTTAGTGTAGCCTTGTATGATTAGCCACGCCCCCAGATGCCACTGCTATCTTCCATAGGCCCCCTATTGTGTTATAATCCCTCTGAAATAAGAGAAAATGGGCAATCTAGTGCTCCCCTATTACTGCTGAAACAAATAAGTTCTACATTGGGGGATCCCCAAATCTCATCCCGAGTTCAATTACACCCGGTTCACTCAAGCTGCTCCCTCTGGACTGACAGATTCTTATTCCAGGGCAGAAACTCTCTCCAATTTATCAATGAATCCATTACCCGCGGGGGAGAGGCAGGTGCGCCAGGGATAATTTTAGAATCATCATAAAATTACAATGAAAGTGAAGCATTTTTCTCGCTTCTCTGTGTTCTCTCGACTGCAAAATCCACTCCTGTATCAATTACTTTGTTATGATGGTGCAGCTAAAAATACTCGCACTCCGTGTAACAACCATTGTGTCTCCTGTCAGCTCCCGAGAATCCAACTGCCACTTGTTACTAAACACCCAGCCCCCCAATATCACTCTGTCTTCTGGGGATCAGCCCCCCACTAAACATTTAATTGGGGTATGGGGAAAGGAACCAGGGAGACCTGCCGTCATAAATGGGGGCCATCTTTCCCCTGTCACCCCCATATCATATATGCACATAATGTAAGTGTATAATATATAGGCACAGCCCCCCATCTTTCCTCTGTCACCCCCATATCATATATGCACATAATGTAAGTGTATAATATATAGGCACAGCCCCCCATCTTTCCTCTGTCACCCCCATATCATATATGCACATAATGTAAGTGTATAATATATAGGCACAGCCCCCCATCTTTCCTCTGTCACCCCCATATCATATATGCACATAATGTAAGTGTATAATATATAGGTACAGCCCCCCATCTTTCCCCTGTCACCCCCATATCATATATGCACATAATGTAAGTGTATAATATATAGGCACAGCCCCCCATCTTTCCCCTGTCACCCCCATATCATATATGCACATAATGTAAGTGTATAATATATAGGCACAGCCCCCCATCTTTCCTCTGTCACCCCCATATCATATATGCACATAATGTAAGTGTATAATATATAGGCACAGCCCCCCATCTTTCCTCTGTCACCCCCATATCATATATGCACATAATGTAAGTGTATAATATATAGGCACAGCCCCCCATCTTTCCTCTGTCACCCCCATATCATATATGCACATAATGTAAGTGTATAATATATAGGTACAGCCCCCCATCTTTCCCCTGTCACCCCCATATCATATATGCACATAATGTAAGTGTATAATATATAGGCACAGCCCCCCATCTTTCCTCTGTCACCCCCATATCATATATGCACATAATGTAAGTGTATAATATATAGGCACAGCCCCCCATCTTTCCCCTGTCACCCCCATATCATATATGCACATAATGTAAGTGTATAATATATAGGCACAGCCCCCCATCTTTCCTCTGTCACCCCCATATCATATATGCACATAATGTAAGTGTATAATATATAGGCACAGCCCCCCATCTTTCCTCTGTCACCCCCATATCATATATGCACATAATGTAAGTGTATAATATATAGGCACAGCCCCCCATCTTTCCTCTGTCACCCCCATATCATATATGCACATAATGTAAGTGTATAATATATAGGCACAGATATACCCCCATCTTTCCTCTGTCACCCCCAATAGTTGTTGTATATAAAGGCAGCCTTTGTGTTACATCTCCCAGCAGCCGGCAGAGCTTTATGTTGTAGATGAACAGCAGCCATACTTGTCACAGGGCTGAGATTCATGCTTAGAACACAAACACACAGAGATATAGATATATATATTTATAGCTGGCTGGAATATTGTAGGCATGTACATCGCCCTCTGGTGGCTGAAGATGATATCGAGTGCAGATTCAATCACACACAGTGATGACAGGGGAGAAGCCACAATAAAAATAAGAAAAGTCGTTTACTTAAAATAAAGGAAATGCCCATAAAGCCCCATAAAGCAGATTCTTGAGGTTTGTTTGGATTCAGAGAGAGAGAGAGAGAAAGAGCTGGGGAATCTGGACAGACTTCTTGCAGTTACAATATTCCCGTTATTTCTGTCCTGTACTTGTGAAAATCTTTCATTTAAAGCAGAATTCCTGATTTTCACTCCCGGCTCCGGTGCTGGTCAGGATCTATTATGTGCCCAGAACGTTCTCTAAGGCCCCGGTATCTCACTGTCCCTGTGTGTCAGTATTTGGTTCTGTTGAAGTTCTACCTTCGCTCTGCTGGATTTGGGGAAAGTGGAAGAGATAGAGGAGGGATGGGGGTATTCTATGTGAAGAGCCATTAGGGAATTAACCCCAACTTCGCAGTGATCCATGATGATCCCTTTTTATTCTGTGGTCAGTTCAATGAACCATGTGACATCACTAATGACTGATTGACATCACTTAGCATCATGATGACATCACTCTGTGTATTATATTTTGTTTACAGGACATTCTCAATCCCTGGGATTACTTGCCCTTTATCTTTTCTCAGAGTGGAACATAAGGGGGAGTCTGTCGTATGGAACTGCCCCTGGCTGGGGTTTAAGAGCAATGAATGCCCCAGCAGCAGCAAATTGATAGAGGGGAGTTGTGTCTGCGTTGTTGGGTGTGGGATGTTGGGTGTGGGATGTTGAGTGTGGGGTTTTGGGTGTGGGATGCTGGGTGTGGGGTGTTGGGTGTGGGGTTTTGGGTGTGGGATGCTGGGTGTGGGGTGTTGGGTGTGAGGTGTTGGGTGTGAGGTTTTGGATGAGGGATGTTGGGTGTGGGATGTTGGGTGTGGGGTTTTGGATGGGGGATGCTGGGTGTGGGGTGTGAGGTGTTGGGTGTGAGGTTTTGGGTGAGGGATGTTGGATGTGGGGTTTTGGGTGAGGGATGTTGGGTGTGTGGTGTTGGGTGTGGGGTTTTGGGTGAGGGATGTTGGGTGTGGGGTGTTGGGTGTGGGGTTTTGGGTGTGGGATGTTGGGTGTGGGATGTTGGGTGTGGTGTTTTGGGTGTGGGATGTTGGGTGTTGGGTGTGGGGTTTTGGGAGTGGGATGTTGGGTGTGGGGTTTTGGGTGTGGGATTTTGGGTGTGGGGTTTTGGGTGTGGGATGTTGGGTGTGGGGTTTTGGGTGTGGGATTTTGGGTGTGGGATGTTGAGTGTGGGATGTTGGGTGTGGGGTGTGGGGTTTTGGGTGTGGGATGTTGGGTGTGGGGTTTTGGGTGTGGGGTTTTGGGTGTGGGATGTTGGGTGTGGGGTGCTGGGTGGGGGCAGAGTCATGCAGCCGGTAATTGCCCAGATCTCTGTCTCTGTCATTAGAACTGTGAGTGAGAGCTGCTCTGGATCGGAGCCAGTGATCTGGAATAAAGGGAAACAGAGACAGACAGGGGGAAGAGGAAGAAGAAGAAGAGGAGGAGGAGGACTGAGGAGCCTAATCCAGAATAATGGGCTGCAGGAGACAGTGACAGAGGAGGAGAGGAGAGGGGCAGCACTTTGAGGGGAGGGAGGTGAATTCAGAGCACAGTTTGGCAGAGGAGGGAGAGCACAGGTTCAGTGTAAGGTTCTCTCTGCCTCTGAATCCAGCGCCAAACAACGCTCCATCCTCCTCCTCTGGGATAAAGGGGTTAACCCCACACAACTGCCTTTCCACCTGGAATAACACGGAATATCCCCCCGGATACCTGCCCAGAGCTCTGCTGGGGTCGGAGAAAGAGGAGACAAATCAGCTGGGCGGCTTGTTATGGTTTCCCTCCTGTCTGACCTCCCCCTGGGGTGCAAGATTTGGGGAAGGATGAGTTCAGTACTGGGGTCCAAGAGGAGCCCCTCAGCTCAAAGGTGAGTCCACAACCCCACCCTTAACCCCCACCATTTAATGGGCATTGACTCTCCCAGGTGACAGTTTAGTCTCATCCGTCAGGTCTTCCTATAGTAAAATTACTCCTTATTGTAAACTGCTTGGGGGTCGGGGGTAATTATGGAATATTATTGATGTAGTTACTACACGTGACTAAGGGCACTGGGGAAAATGCAGAATGTGGGGGGGGCACGAGGCAACAGGGCAAATTAATAGAAGCTCTGGGGGGTATTTAATGGAGCAGAGAATTGAGTTTATTGTATTTCAGAAATAAACAGCCCCTGGGGGGATAGAACGCGTCACAGCACAGGACCCCCCAGTAATAAGTGGGGTCCCCCGGGGTCATTTCACACTGGGTGGGGGCTGGTTGATTCTCAGGTGAGAGGGGGGAGTGGGTTGTGGCTCCTGATCCCCCTCGGACAGAAATGAGAATATTTTGTAGCAGAAGCAAAACTGGAAGCTTAATTACTCACTGGGGGGAAACGGGGGGATTATACACATAATGACGTTTCTATCATTTGTAATTAGTAAACTGAAGCCCCACCCTTGTCATTATACAAAGTAATGAACCCCTTCTTTGTCATTCTGTCACCCTCATCTCAATTAATATCATCCCTGCCACCGACTCCCTGAAATCTCAATCCTACCCCCATTTATACTCTGAGACCCCTCTAAATCCAAACCTAAATATTTACCCATTTAGTCCCACACCCACCATTCACATTTACCCCTCAACCCACTACTTACTCAATACATTTACCCCTCAACCCACTACTCACTCAATAGATTTACCCCTCAACCCACTACTCACTCAATAGATTTACCCCTCAACCCACTACTCACTTAATAGATTTACCCCTCAACCCACTACTCACTCAATAGATTTACCCCTTAACCCACTACTCACTCAATACATTTACCCCTTAACCCACTACTCACTCAATACATTTACCCCTCAACCCATTACCCACTCAATAGATTTACCCCTTAACCGACTACTCACTCAATAGATTAACCCCTTAACCCACTACTCACTCAATAGATTTACCCCTCAACCCACTACTCACTCAATAGATTTACGCCTCAACCCACTACTCACTCAATAGATTTACCCCTCAACCCCCTACTCACTCAATAGATTTACCCCTCAACCCACTACTCACTCAATAGATTTACCCCTTAACCCACTACTCACTCAATAGATTTACCCCTCAACCCATTACTCACTAAATAGATTTACCCCTCAACCCACTACTCACTTAATATATTTAACCCTCAACCCACTACTCACTCAATAGATTTACCCCTCAACCCACTACTCACTTAATAGATTTACCCCTCAACCCACTACTCACTCAATAGATTTACCCCTTAACCCACTACTCACTCAATACATTTACCCCTTAACCCACTACTCACTCAATACATTTACCCCTCAACCCATTACCCACTCAATAGATTTACCCCTTAACCGACTACTCACTCAATAGATTAACCCCTTAACCCACTACTCACTCAATAGATTTACCCCTCAACCCACTACTCACTCAATAGATTTACGCCTCAACCCACTACTCACTCAATAGATTTACCCCTCAACCCCCTACTCACTCAATAGATTTACCCCTCAACCCACTACTCACTCAATAGATTTACCCCTTAACCCACTACTCACTCAATAGATTTACCCCTCAACCCATTACTCACTAAATAGATTTACCCCTCAACCCACTACTCACTTAATATATTTAACCCTCAACCCACTACTCACTCAATAGATTTACCCCTCAACCCACTACTCACTTAATAGATTTACCCCTCAACCCACTACTCACTCAATAGATTTACCCCTTAACCCACTACTCACTCAATACATTTACCCCTTAACCCACTACTCACTCAATACATTTACCCCTCAACCCATTACCCACTCAATAGATTTACCCCTTAACCGACTACTCACTCAATAGATTAACCCCTTAACCCACTACTCACTCAATAGATTTACCCCTCAACCCACTACTCACTCAATAGATTTACGCCTCAACCCACTACTCACTCAATAGATTTACCCCTCAACCCCCTACTCACTCAATAGATTTACCCCTCAACCCACTACTCACTCAATAGATTTACCCCTCAACCCACTACTCACTCAATAGATTTACCCCTCAACCCATTACTCACTAAATAGATTTACCCCTCAACCCACTACTCACTTAATATATTTAACCCTCAACCCACTACTCACTCAATAGATTTACCCCTTAACCCACTTCTCACTCAATAGATTTACCCCTCAACCCACTACTCACTCAATAGATTTACCCCTCAACCCACTTCTCACTCAATAGATTTACCCCTAACCCACTACTCACTCAATAGATTTATCTACAGATTTACCCCTTAACCCACCAAACAGTTTTCAGATTTACCTGCAGGTTTGCCCCCTTTCTACCCACCTAAGACCACGTGATTAACCCTCTACTTCCCACCCCAGGGGAACATTTACTTCCCTCCATCTCTCCGACCTGCAAGTACAACCTGAATCCTCTGCACCCCAATTTCACCTCCACCTTGGTTGCAGGAATAACTATTTCTAGCCCCCAATCTGCAGGTTTAACCGTCTCCTCCCTGCCCAGTCTTCATCATAAAATCCTTTCTAATCACCAAAACTATAGGTTCAACTCTGCCCTCCAGTTTACAGGTTCTATCCCTCTCCACCCAATTTGGTACAACCTTTGTGTCACCCCATTACTGACTCCCTGATCCCCCTCTTTAACCTCAGCTACTGGGAGATACATTTATTTAAGGGGAGAAACACCAACAATAGTGAGCCCAAAATGTATCCCCCGTCTCAGCCTGACTGATGGGAACCATTCCTATTCACTATTGAGCCACAGAGAGTAACTCCATTCTGACAGTCCTGCGGTTGCCTGGGCAGCGCTGCTCACACTTTATTGCCTGAGACACTTTGGCAGAAGAACATATTGTACCTACAGACAGTGAGAAGCTGCTTTTAGCTAATTCTGCACCCCCCCCCATTGGAGAGGCCCGGGAACCCTTGGCACAGACTGATTAAGTTGCAGTATAAGTGTCACGTTTGTGCCAGGCTGACGTGTAGTTCTGGGCTTGTAGCTCAGACCATGTGGTACAAATTTACTATCATTAGTTTTGGTTGTGAGCCCGACACTCGCTGACATTCCAGGGCTTCACACAGCTGGCACCGGGGAATCCAAACAGTAACACAAACAAGTTTTATAATGCGCTGACCTCAGCTCCTCTCCGACACACACACCGAAAACTCCCCGCACCCTAGGGCTAAATAGCAATGACGTATTAAATGTATTAAATGTAAGCAGCAGTCCAGTCCTGCTTTATGGTTGAGATTCTAGCTATCTGTATAACAGAACATTCTGTCCCAGTGGCTGCACAGATCCTATCTGATCCCCATTGTAAGCAGCAGTCCTGTCCTGCTTTATGGCAGCTGAGATTCTAGCTATCTGTATAACAGAACATTCTGTCCCAGTGGCTGCACAGATCCTATCTGATCCCCATTGTAAGCAACAGTCCTGTCCTGCTTTATGGCAGCTGAGATTCTATCTGTATAACAGAACATTCTGTCCCAGTGGCTGCACAGATCCTATCTGATCCCCATTGTAAGCAGCAGTCCTGTCCTGCTTTATGGCAGCTGAGATTCTAGCTATCTGTATAACAGAGCATTCTGTCCCAGTGGCTGCACAGATCCTATCTGATCCCCATTGTAAGCAGCAGTCCTGTCCTGCTTTATGGCAGCTGAGATTCTAGCTATCTGTATAACAGAACATTCTGTCCCAGTGGCTGCACAGATCCTATCTGATCCCCATTGTAAGCAGCAGTCCTGTCCTGCTTTATGGCAGCTGAGATTCTAGCTATCTGTATAACAGAACATTCTGTCCCAGTGGCTGGGAAAGGGTCGAAATGCCTAAATTGATCCAGATTATGGTCCCATTGCCTTTTTGGAGTCCAGAAGAATTTTTTTGACCCCTGAAGCTTTATATGAGTTTTTTCCCCTTTCTCTGGTGTATAAACTGGCAGTTTGGCAGGTTTAGAGCAAAAGGTTGAACTCAATGGACTTGTGGCTTTTTCCAACTTGTATTTTTATGTCACTGTGTTGCCTTAACTCCAACAAACAACCCCCCCCACCACCACCACATATAAACTGCCGAACTGGGAATCAATATTTATTTGCCGCTGGGGCCTTAATTAATGTTTTTCTTAATTAGCTGATTAGTGCTACTTGTTTCTATAGCAACATCAAACTTGGCCTCATTAGTCATGTTTTCTGCGTGCCATACAGCGAATATTCCATAAATCATTAAATCGGCCTCTTTAGATCAAGAATTGAATAAAATTAAATTGATTAGCCCCGCCCCCTCGCCTGCACTCGCACACGCGGCGTTGGTTTAAGGCTGTATGTATCATTTATATGGAAAACTTTATTTTATATAGGGTTAAATACCATTTCTAGTCCCTTGTACAATATGAATGTAAATGGATAACAAATATTTGTATTAATACTTGTGGGCGGGAGCTGCCATTGTGATGTACGTCCCTTGGGCTCTTCTCTAGGCAGAGACACAATTTGTCGCCTTTAGTGATGGGCAAATAAAATCGCAGCGCGTCAACGCTATTCGGACGCCTTTGACTTTAATGCTGGCGTCAAAATTGCTGCCGGCGTCCTTTTTTGAGTTTCAGCGAATTTTTCACGAATTTCTCCGCATTTTTTACGGCGAAGCGAAACAGGAGAAATTTGTGAGCTTCTGTTTAGTTGATTTATTCCAGGATTTGGGGCTACCGAGTGGCATCTCTTGTAAAGCAGCACAAAGGGAATCAGTAAATGTGCAATGAGCTCGGCTGAGACAAGATAAAGGGCAAGCGAATGCGCTTTCTTTCCCTTCTCGTCTCTCCTTTATTGCAAAGCGCTTTCGCATTATAAAATATGAGACGAGGAAACACGTGGCCCTGAGCAAACATTGAAGCAGACGGGCGGAGAGGAAAATCTTTTTATCTGGGGCTGCTGTACAAACAAGACATTGATATCATGTTGATGAATTAACTTGGACAGGAAATCAATCAGCGTAATATGAATCTCGCAGGGGGATGAATTATATGTTAATGTCCCTTTATTACAAATGACAGGGGGAATTAGCCTCTGGTTCTGTCGTAATGGTCAACATGTCGCCCATGTCTATTGCTTGGTCACAGGCAGATCTGAAGTTGCCATAGATTGTCACTATTTATTATGCCTGTGTGTGTGTGTGGGGGGGGGGGCTGTTTGGGCCTCTGTGTAAATTAAGTGCCAGGGTCTAGTTTGAATCTCAGTTCGGACCTCTGTCAAAAAGCTGCCTTCAGAGTGTGTGTGTTCTAGTTCCACCTTGAGTTACAGATTCCCTGCCCCTCCCCTTCCCCTGGAAGCTTCCATCAGAGTATTGTAGTCTCACCTATTTTTTGTTACAGATACCCTGCTCCACCCCCTGTAGGCTTCCATCAGAGTAATGTAGTCCCACCCACTGCTTGAGTTACAGATTCCCTTCCCCCCATACATTTCCATAAGAGTAATGTAGTCCCACCCACAGTTTGAATTACAGATGCCCTCCCCCTCCCCCTGGAAGCTTCCATAAGAGTAATGTAGTTGCACCAACTTTTTTAAGTTACAGATGCCCTGTTCCACCCTCTGTACTCTTACATCAGAGTTTTGTAGTCCCACCCACTTTTTGAGTTAAATACCCTGCTCCACCCCCTGTAGGCTTCCATCAGAGTAATGTAGTCCCACCCACTTTTTGAGTTAAATACCCTGCTCCACCCCCTGTAGGCTTCCATCAGAGTAATGTAGTCCCACCCACTTTTTTAGTTAAATACCCTGCTCCACCCCCTGTAGGCTTCCATCAGAGTAATGTAGTTCCACCCACTTTTTTAGTTAGATACCCTGCTCTACCCCCTTTAAGCCTCCATCAGAGTATTGTAGTCCCATCCACTTTTTGAGTTACAGATACCCTAATCCACCCCTGTAAACTTCCATCACAGTATTGTAGTCTCCGCCATTTATTGTTACAGATACCCTGCTCCACCCCTGTAGGCTTCCATCAGAGTAATGTAGTCCCACCCACTTTTTAGTTAAATATCCTGCTCCACCCCCTGTAGGCTTCCATCAGAATATTGTAGTCTCAGCCATTTTTTGTTACAGATACCCTGCTCCACCCCCTGTAGGCTTCCATCAGAGTAATGTAGTCCCACCCACTTTTTAGTTAAATACCCTGCTCCACCCCCTGTAGGCTTCCATCAGAGTAATATAGTCCCACCCACTTTTTTAGTTAGATACCCTGCTCTACCCCCTTTAAGCCTCCATCAGAGTATTGTAGTCCCATCCATTTTTTTGTTACATATACCCTGCTCCACCCCCTGTAAGCCTCTATCGGAGTATTGTAGTCCCACCCACTTTTTGAGTTACAGATACCTAATCCACCCGTGTAAGCTTCCATCAGAGTATTGTAGTCCCACCCAATTTTTATTACAGATACCCTGCTTCACCCCCTGTAGGCTTCCATTAGAGTATGGTAGTCCCACCCACTGTTTGAGTTACAGATGCCCTGTCCCTCCCCCTTCCAGCCCATCAGGCTCTTACCCAGAACCCCCTGCAGCAAGCAGTTCATAATAAAAAAAACAACGACATAGAATAGAATATTTCCCTACAAACTCTACAAACTCCCATTTTTTAATAAAATAATCTTTTTGATTTTCTTCCCCTTTATGTTTCCAGACAGCACATTACTCCTAGTTCATGAAATTGCCCTGATATTTCCCATTATTCCCGACTGTTCTTCTCAGAACCCTCATATTGTTCCTCCTCACTTTGTAGTTTCCTAACTGAGCAATTCAAGCTCTCCCGGCCGGCAGCCCTGCTGTGATCTGAGAGCCGAGGGGCTTTGATGGGACAAAGGCTTTTCCCTTAGTGTTTCCTCTTAATGGTTTTACATTGTATCACTGCCTCACTCCTCTCTCTCTCCCCGAGGGTCTGGAGCGTTCCATAGAAAGGAGAATGGGGGGTGAGATACAGGGGGACAATGATAATAATAAGAACCAATAACAAGGACTTTCTTATTAATGGGAGAGATTTCCAATTATACCCATGCAATGTCTGTATCTATCATTTATGCAGCTTGTTTTGGGGGGCGGAGGATATAAAATAAGGTTGAAATAATATTCATGGAAAAAGTCTGAATGAGTGGGATTGAAAGGCAAGATAATATTAGGAAACGGGGGCTGTAACTGTGGGATAAGATCTACAGGAAGGCAAGATGGGGTCAAGGGGTTTTAAAGGGTTTGTTCACATTTAAATTAATTGTTAGTGTGACACAGAAAGGGATATTCTGAGACAATTTGCAATTGGTTTTTATTTTTTATGTTTTTTAGCTTTTTATTCAGCAGCTCTCCAGTTTTCAATTTCAGCCTTCTGGTTGCTAGGTTGCAAATTCCCCCAGCAACCATGCATTGATTTGAACAAGAGACTGGAATGTGAATAAGAGAGGCCTGAATAGAAAGATGCAAAAAGTAGCCTTACAGAGCATTTGTTTTTAGATGGGGTCAGTGACCCCCATATGAAAGCTGGGACGAGTCAGAAGAAGAAGGCCAATGACTCAAAAACGATAAAAATAAATAAATAATGAAGACCAAGTGAATATGAGCCATTCTATAACATAGTAAAAGTTAACTTAGAGGTGAACCACCACTTCAGCAGCAGTGGTGTAGCTATAGTAGACATGTGATCCCCCAAAGGAGAGGCTGTGGGATCAGTGGTCCATCTTACCTACTCTTCCCTGACGATCTTCCCATCACTGTGTGTTGGAGACTCTGCATGCTAGTCATGGGGAGTGGCCACAGGAAGGCACGTTCTGCTCCCAGATGCCTGGTCATACTCACTGGACTGTATTCCCTTGCTAGAGCCTGACTGAGCATGTGATCCCCATCTGAAGGGTTTTCATGGTGGATCCTAAACCAAATCACGTCGCTCTCTGGATTTCAGTGTGGGTTAATGCTTTACATACTGTATTTCTTTTATAGTAGAGCAAATAAATCCTCTGTAAAGTTCTTTGCTGTAGAGCTGGGTATTACCCACCTATTGCTACTGGGCATCACATGTGGCCCTATAAACCCAGGAGTATGCGCTCCCAATGGGATGGCCCAGTAGGGGAACTTTCCCAGTCCAATGGCGTGCAGGGGATTCCCTTCCTAAACTTAAAAAGGCCGAATTCCACTTATTTATGAAATGAAGCTGCAGACAGTTCAGAGCGATGAGCGCCACTTGGGACGACGTTCAGCATTTATTTTTTATGTTTGGCCGCCGCTGCGTGGGTCTGTTTGTTCTCAGTGCTGATTCACTGTCTCCAGTCTGATCATAAAGGCACAACAGAGAATCCACACGTGCACTGGCCCTTTAAGAAAAACTGGCAGCAGGATATGTGGCAGTGAGCACCATGGGAGGCGCAAAAATGGAGGCTCGACCCTTCCCGTGGGCGACTGATTTAAAGGAGATGCTGATGTGGAAAGAGACTTTCCGACAGAGATTAATTACACGTTTCCAGTCGTTTCAGACTTCGGCTACATTGTTTCAAGAGTCGGAAGCACTCGACTTCATTATAGATTATCATTATCAGCGACTCCCCCGTTGTTTCCCAGAAGCTCCCAGTAATGATCATTTGCAAACGAGGCTCTAATGATCTGGGGGGTCCACATGTCAGGAGTCGCTCAGATGCAGTAACAATGACGCACTTATCTCCATTATTAGAATAACAATCCCCCCTACAATAAAGCTCCAATCAAATGTTTGTTTCATCTGGTCCCCATTGGAGAGCTGATCAGGGGGTTCTGGCAATGAAGGGGGCTCGTATCGATGTTCTTTATTCCCAGTATGATGGTATAGCTTATTGTGTGCCCAGAACATTCCTTCTCTGTATATTTGTATTTATACATATGGGAGGAGGAGGTGCCATATTGATTCCCTTAGACAGTACAGTATGAGGGTATAGCTTATTGTGTGCCCAGAACATTCCTTCTCTGTATATTTGTATTTATACATATGGGAGGAGGTGCCATACTGATTCCCTTAGACAGTACAGTATGAGGGTATAGCTTATTGTGTGCCCAGAACATTCCTTCTCTGTATATTTGTATTTATACATATGGGAGGGAGGTGCCATATTGATTCCCTTAGACAGCACAGTATGAGGGTATAGCTTATTGTGTGCCCAGAACATTCCTTCTCTGTATATTTGTATTTATACATATGGGAGGAGGAGGTGCCATATTGATTCCCTTAGACAGTACAGTATGAGGGTATAGCTTATTGTGTGCCCAGAACATTCCTTCTCTGTATATTTGTATTTATACATATGGGAGGAGGAGGTGGCCATATTGATTCCCTTAGACAGTACAGTATGAGGGTATAGCTTATTGTGTGCCCAGAACATTCCTTCTCTGTATATTTGTATTTATACATATGGGAGGAGGAGGTGCCATATTGATTCCCTTAGACAGTACAGTATGAGGGTATAGCTTATTGTGTGCCCAGAACATTCCTTCTCTGTATATCTGTATTTATACATATGGGAGGAGGTGCCATATTGATTCCCTTAGACAGTACAGTATGAGGGTATAGCTTATTGTGTGCCCAGAACATTCCTTCTCTGTATATTTGTATTTATACATATGGGAGGAGGAGGTGCCATACTGATTCCCTTAGACAGTACAGTATGAGGTTATAGCTTATTGTGTGCCCAGAACATTCCTTCTCTGTATATTTGTATTTATACATATGGGAGGGAGGTGCCATATTGATTCCCTTAGACAGTACAGTATGAGGGTATAGCTTATTGTGTGCCCAGAACATTCCTTCTCTGTATATTTGTATTTATACATATGGGAGGAGGGAGGTGCCATATTGATTCCCTTAGACAGTACAGTATGAGTGTATAGCTTATTGTGTGCCCAGAACATTCCTTCTCTGTATATTTGTATTTATAGATATGGGAGGAGGAGGTGCCATATTGATTCCCTTAGACAGTACAGTATGAGGGTATAGCTTATTGTGTGCCCAGAACATTCCTTCTCTGTATATTTGTATTTATACATATGAGAGGAGGAGGTGCCATATTGATTCCCTTAGACAGTACAGTATGAGGGTATAGCTTATTGTGTGCCCAGAACATTCCTTCTCTGTATATTTGTATTTATACATATGGGAGGAGGGAGGTGCCATATTGATTCCCTTAGACAGTACAGTATGAGTGTATAGCTTATTGTGTGCCCAGAACATTCCTTCTCTGTATATTTGTATTTATACATATGGGAGGAGGAGGTGCCATATTGATTCCCTTAGACAGTACAGTATGAGGGTATAGCTTATTGTGTGCCCAGAACATTCCTTCTCTGTATATTTGTATTTATACATATGAGAGGAGGAGGTGCCATATTGATTCCCTTAGACAGTACAGTATGAGGGTATAGCTTATTGTGTGCCCAGAACATTCCTTCTCTGTATATTTGTATTTATACATATGGGAGGAGGGAGGTGCCATATTGATTCCCTTAGACAGTACAGTATGAGTGTATAGCTTATTGTGTGCCCAGAACATTCCTTCTCTGTATATTTGTATTTATACATATGGGAGGAGGAGGTGCCATATTGATCCCTTAGACAGTACAGTATGAGGGTATAGCTTATTGTGTGCCCAGAACATTCCTTCTCTGTATATTTGTATTTATACATATGAGAGGAGGAGGTGCCATATTGATTCCCTTAGACAGTACAGTATGAGGGTATAGCTTATTGTGTGCCCAGAACATTCCTTCTCTGTATATTTGTATTTATACATATGGGAGGAGGAGGTGCCATATTGATTCCCTTAGACAGTACAGTATGAGGGTATAGCTTATTGTGTGCCCAGAACATTCCTTCTCTGTATATTTGTATTTATACATATGGGAGGAGGAGGTGCCATATTGATTCCCTTAGACAGTACAGTATGAGGGTATAGCTTATTGTGTGCCCAGAACATTCCTTCTCTGTATATTTGTATTTATACATATGGGAGGAGGCAGCCCGGTGATATTGAGCTTTACGGTCCCATTGAGCAGTTGCTTTCAGAACTAACCCATTTCCATCTCAGGTTTAAGTGAGTAATTATTAGAGAAGATCCTGATTACATGGAAGGAAGTAGAACTGTCAGTTCCCAGACTCACTGATTGAGGGGAAGCAGATACATTATTGATCACGGCCTCTCATTTGTCATTAGAAGAGAAAGCGATTAGAATGAAGGGTCAATAGGCGCCTGTTTTTTCTCCAGAGGAGCACAAAGCTTTGCCTTGAGCAGACTATATAATGGGCCACTTAAAAAAGACCTTCCCATGAATTCTCTCTGCTTTCTTGCTGTACCCCCTAATTTATCTTGGTCAGCAGCCTGAATCCCATGGACCCTGGACCAGATCAGGAAAATAAACTCAGGTGACAGGTTCAATGCAGTCTATTGCATTCAACTTCTTCTGCTGTTGTGGGGCCCAGATTGCATAGATAGAATGTGCTGGGTGATTTTAGGACCCCTGCCTGTAGAATGAAGCATTAGTGAGCCCCGATAGCACGGCGGTTGCCAGTAAGATGACTGGAGGGTAGAGATGGACAAGACAGTTGCAGTAGGGCAGGTCGGAGCCAGTAGGGCAAGTTGGATAAAGTTAGGCAAGATGGAGACAGTAGGACAAGTTGAAGAAAGTAGGGCAAGATGTAGACAGTAGGACAAGTTGAAGACAGTAGGACAAGAGGGAGACAGTAGGGCAAGATGTAGACAGTAGGACAAGTTGAAGACAGTAGGACAAGTTGAAGACAGTAGGGCAAGATGGAGACAGTAGGACAAGTTGAAGACAGTAGGGCAAGATGTAGACCGTAGGACAAAGTGGGGACAGTAGGGCAATAAAGAGTCAGTAGGGCAAGATTGAAACCATGGAGCAAGGTGGGGGCAGTAGGGGAATATGGAGACAGTAGAGCAGGATGGTTAAAGTTGGGCAAGATAGGACAGTAGGGTAAGATGTAGAGAGAAGGCAAGGTGGAGAGAATAGGACAAGATGGAAACCATGGAGCAAGATGGAGACAGTAGGGCAAGATGGAGACAGTAGGGCAGGATGGAGACAGTAGGACAAAGTGGGGACAGTAGGGCAATATAGAGTCAGTAGGGCAAGATACAGTGCTACGTAATATGTTGGCGCTATATAAATACATGTTAATAATAAGATAGAAACCGTGGAGCAAGATGGTTAACGTTGGGCAAGATGGGGCAGTAGGGGAATATGGAGACAGTAGAGCAGGATGGTTAAAGTTGGGAAAGATGGGGCAGTAGGGTAAGATGTAGAGAGAAGGCAAGATGGAGAGAATAGGACAAGATGTAAACCATGGAGCAAGATGGAGACAGTAGGGCAAGATGGAAATAGTAGGACAAGATGAAGACAGTAGGGCAAGATGGAAACCATGGAGCTAGATGGAGACAGTAGGGAAGGATGGTTAACGTTGGGGAAGATGGAGACAGTAGGACAAGTTGTAGACAGTAGGACAAGATGGAGAAAGTAGGGCAAGACGGATAAAGTTGGGCAAGACATAGACAAGAGGACAAGATGGAAACCGTGGAGCAGGATGGTTAAAGTTGGACAAGTTGGAGACAGTAGGAGAAATGGAGACAGTAGAACAAGATGGAAACCATGGAGCAAGATGGAGACAGTAGATAAGGATGGTTTAATTTGGGGAAGATAAAGACAGTAGGACAAGTTGGAGACAATGTGTTATCCTGAGTGGCTCCTTATGCTCAAGGGATTTGTTTTCTGTTTCCCATCATCCCCTTCTGCCTCTCCGTTACATTGTTTCCCTACAATACGAGGTTCCGTCCGACTTTCAATCTTTCAATTTGCGCTTGATCATTCCCCACTCACCCCCGTTATTCCCATATCACATGTCACTGCGTGCTCATTGGCCGGGCAAAAAACAGAAATTGTTGTGGAAGATGTCTGTTCTCCAAACATCCCATTATTACAGGTTTGTGCCCCCAACCCTCCTGTGTCTCTGTCAAAATCTGTAAAATAAAGGGATGATTTATCATTTCAAGGGAAACTTCACCCAAAAGCTGTTTTTTTGCCTGCTGAAAGGAAATTGATTGGATTGTCTATACTTCCTGCTCCTGGGCTGTTCTCTTCCCCATGGGCAGAGAGTAACCTCCCTTGGGTAAGTGAATCCAGTTTCTACCCAGTACTTACCCAGGTACAGAGCTCTGATCTCTTTACTTCATGCTCCTGGGCTGTTCTCTTTCCCATGGTCAGACAGGAACCTCCCCCTGGGTAAGTGAATCCAATCTCCCCCAGTACTTACCCAGGTACAGAGCTCTGATTCTCTGTACTTCCTGCTCCTGGGCTGTTCTCTTTCCCATGGTCAGACAGGAACCTCCCCCTGGGTAAGTGAATCCAATCTCCCCCAGTACTTACCTAGATACAGAGCTCTGATTCTCTGTACTTCCTGCTCCTGGGCTGTTCTCTTTCCCATGGTCAGACAGGAACCTCCCCTGGGTAAGTGAATCCAATCTCCCCCAGTACTTACCCAGGTACAGAGTTCTGATTCTATGTACTTCCTGCTCCTGGGCTGTTCTCTTTCCCATGGTCAGACAGGAACCTCCCCCTGGGTAAGTGAATCCAATCTCCCCCAGTACTTACCCAGGTACAGAGCTCTGATTCTCTGTACTTCCTGCTCCTGGGCTGTTCTCTTTCCCATGGTCAGACAGGAACCTCCCCCTGGGTAAGTGAATCCAATCTCCCCCAGTACTTACCCAGGTACAGAGCTCTGATTCTCTGTACTTCCTGGGCTGTTCTCTTTCCCATGGTCAGAGAGGAACCTCCCCCTAGGTAAGTGAATCCAATCTCCCCCAGTACTTACCCAGGTACAAAGCTCTGATTCTCTGTACTTCCTGCTCCTGGGCTGTTCTCTTTCCCATGGTCAAGTGAAAATGACTGGTTTAAGCATCTACTTCCTACAACATTCTGTCTGACCTGGGGCCCCTTTGCCCTTAATCTCTGGCCCTTCCGAGGCATTAAAGACATGGCACAGGAATTACACGTTTTAATCCTTATTTAATCCTCTGTTATCATTAAGTGCAAGCGAATGGCAACTAGTGTAGAGCAGCCGGAGCCTGATTAGAGGCTTCCCATTGAGCACTGGATTGTAATCAACTTTAGGAGTCATTTGAGTGGTTGGCTGAAATTGAGGCTACATTGGAGGGAGCGGAAGTCAGGACCAGCAGTGCAGGTAATAACAATATATGCTGCAATTACACTTACATATAACTATAGTGACAGTTGAGTATTGGGGATGTGACAAGTTGCTGTGGCCATAAAGAGCCACAAATGGACTTTGTCTCATTGGCAGTGATTTGTGGGCCTGGTCCAGACTCCCCTTGATACATCGAGATTTAATCTGCCGACAGCTGCTGCTTTTCCAAGTACAATGGCTTTGGCTTTGGCTCGTGTTGGATCCGGTGTTTCCAACTAAACTCATCTGCAGCTAATATTTTGTTTGTGATAATTGTAAATGAGGATTTTATTGGCCCATTATCTCCCCTGAAATCCCAACACCCTCATCCACATATTTCATTCTCTCTTCTGTTATCAGCACTGAATGGCAGACAATGGTTATTATATGGTCTTCTCTAAGAGCCTTTGGCTGTCAGGGGATGCTGGGAGTTGTAGTAGAGCCAGACACTGTAACAAACCTTGTTTCCTGCCCATTTATACTTGGATTGGGTTGATAGATTGCTGATACGTAAGGTTTATACAAAGGGGCCCCGTCTGAAGGCCAGTTAGGGGGAGATTTGGGGCGAGTGTTTATTTGTACCCTGGGTACCCCTGGAACTATAGCAGGGTGACACCCCAATGTTTCTATATATCTGTAACCTTGTTATGAGCTAAGGGGGGCCAGTCTGAAGGTCAGTTAGGGGGAGATTTGGGGTGAGTGTTTATTTGTACCCTGGGTACCCCTGGAACTATAGCAGGGTGACACCCCAATGTTTCTATATATCTGTAACCTTGTCATGAACTAAGGGGGCCCAGTCTGAAGGTCAGTTAGGGGGAGATTTGGGGTGAGTGTTTATTTGTACCCTGGGTACCCCTGGAACTATAGCAGGGTGACACCCCAATGTTTCTATATATCTGTAACCTTGTTATGAGCTAAGGGGGCCCAGTCTGAAGGTCAGTTAGGGGGAGATTTGGGGTGAGTGTTTATTTTTCCCCTGGTACCCCTGGAACTATAGCAGGGTGACACCCCAATGTTTCTATATATCTGTAACCTTGTTATGAGCTAAGGGGACCCAGTCTGAAGGTCAGTTAGGGGGAGATTTGGGGTGAGTGCTTATTTGTACCCTGGGTACCCCTGGAACTATAGCAGGGTGACACCCCAATGTTTCTATATATCTGTAACCTTGTTATGAGCTAAGGGGGCCCAGTCTGAAGGTCAGTTAGGGGGAGATTTGGGGTGAGTGTTTATTTGTACCCCTGGGTACCCCTGGAACTATAGCAGGGTGACACCCCAATGTTTCTATATATCTGTAACCTTGTTATGAGCTAAGGGGGCCCAGTCTGAAGGTCAGTTAGGGGGAGATTTGGGGTGAGTGTTTATTTGTACCCCTGGGTACCCCTGGAACTATAGCAGGGTGACACCCCAATGTTTCTATATATCTGTAACCTTGTTATGAGCTAAGGGGGCCCAGTCTGAAGGTCAGTTAGGGGGAGATTTGGGGTGAGAGCTTATTTGTATATAAAACATATATTGTTTCATGTTGTTACTTCTCCCTCATTTGTCCCATCTCTGGCTCATGAGTGATTGTGACTCAGCATCCCATTAAGTTTTAATTCCGAATGTTTCGTGATTAAATGATTTAAAAAGAAAAAAAAAAAACAGACTGACCTGAATGCTTTGTCCTTAAATGGTGCTTTAAATCCTGAAAGCTTTATGACATTTCAAGAGATTTAAAGCCACAAATAACAGGAAAGGAGGAAAGGAATTTAATTCTAAGATCTTTCCAGTATAAATGAATGACAAAATTGGAATTTGAATTTATTTGAAATGCAATTTCTATTGAAAACAGTCTGACCCTTACTCTGCCCTCACTTTTGAAACAAGTAGCAGAAGCCAGCTGATTAACAACACTGGAAAGAAGCTCCTCCCTCCGGTAAACTGCCAGAAGGATATTGTAGCCCCACCCACTGCTTGAGTCACAGACTCCAGAGCTTAAACACATTTTCCATTTGTTATATGGAATTTATGTCTTTATGACTGATCTCTGATAATAGGAATGCAGGGCGTTTGGCAGCGAAGGAGTTAACCTCTCCTCGATCCATTAACAATCCAAGGTATTTAATTCCGACCTCCTTGTGCCTCGTTCCAGCTGCTCATACCAAGAGGGCATATGGGAGCTTTATTTCCTGGCACAGCTCAGGATTCTAATTAGGGGGGCACATAAAATAGTATTTTCTTTAAAGGGCTGAGACTATTGGAATATCTCAGTTCCCCTCCACCGCCCACACAAACCAATGGCTAGTGATGCCTGTAGCATGGAGACATCTTTATTACATTGGGAAATTATTTTCCTGCATAAGAAAAAAGCTCTTATACTGTATATATAGATAAAAATATACAGAGAAGGAATGTTCTGGGCACACAATAAGCTATACCCTCATACTGTACTGTCTAAGGGAATCAATATGGCACCTCCTCCTCCCATATGTATAAATACAAATATATAGAGAAGGAATGTTCTGGGCACACAATAAGCTATACCCTCATACTGTACTGTCTAAGGGAATCAATATGGCACCTCCCTCCTCCCATATGTATAAATACAAATATACAGAGAAGGAATGTTCTGGGCACACAATAAGCTATACCCTCATACTGTACTGTCTAAGGGAATCAATATGGCACCTCCTCCCATATATATAAATACAAATATACAGAGAAGGAATGTTCTGGGCACACAATAAGCTATACCCTCATACTGTACTTTCTAAGGGAATCAATATGGCACCTCCTCCCATATGTATAAATACAAATATACAGAGAAGGAATGTTCTGGGCACACAATAAGCTATACCCTCATACTGTACTGTCTAAGGGAATCAATATGGCACCTCCCTCCTCCCATATGTATAAATACAAATATACAGAGAAGGAATGTTCTGGGCACACAATAAGCTATACCCTCATACTGTACTGTCTAAGGGAATCAATATGGCACCTCCCTCCTCCCATATGTATAAATACAAATATACAGAGAAGGAATGTTCTGGGCACAGTATATCTTTTTCTCTATAAAGTGAGGGATATTTGCTACAATCTGCAATCAATCTTTATTTCTGTGCTGCAGACTTAATTAGAGGCAGTAGAACGATGCTCCTGTGGTTTATTAGCAGATTACTGTCGGAGGGAGATGCTGCCGCTGAGATTATTCTGTAAGTAAATAATGAGCTACAAAAAAAAACCCATCATATTCAAACAGGGACTCAGTATAAGGGCTCTTACTGACGAGCGGTTGAAGCTGCGCAGGAATAGACGCATTAAATTTTTTCCAATGGGTCTGTACTCACACAGGCACGTGTAGGCGATAAACGCAGGTTGAGACGCAACATGCTTCATTTTTCCTGCGTTCGGCGCCTACACGACTCTCTAATTGGCTTTAGATCACACCCTGGACATTCTGACTCTCTTATTGGCTACAATTAGATCACACCCTGGACATTCTGACTCTCTTATTGGCTACAATTAGATCACACCCTGGACATTATGACCTTCTCATTGGCTACAATTAGAATTTCCTGGACATTCTGACCCGGCACCCAAGGAATCACATCCTGGGAAATCCGACTCTCTCATTGGCTACAATTAGATTACACCCTGGACATTCTGTCTCTTTCATTGGCTACAATTAGATCATAGCATGTACATTCTGATCCTCTTATTGGCTACAATTAGATCACACCCAGGACATTCTGACCTTCTTACTGGTTACAATTAGATCACACCTTGGACATTCTGACTCCCTCATTGGCTACAATTAAATCACACCCTGGACACTCTGACTCTCTCTTTGGCTACAATTAGATCACACCCTGGACATTCTGACTCTCTCATTGGGTACAATTAGATCACACCTCGGACGTTCTGACTCTCTCATTGGCTACAATTAGATAACACCCAGGACAGTCTGACTCTTTCATTGGCTACAATTAAATCACGCTCGGACATTCTGACTCTCTCATTGGCTACAATTAGATCACAGCATGTACATTCTGATCCTCTTATTGGCTACAATTAGATCACACCCTGGACATTCTGACTCTCTCATTGGTTACAATTAGATCACACCCTGGACATTCTGACTCTCTCATTGGCTACAATTAGATCACACCTTGGACATTCTGACTCTCTCATTGGCTATAATTAAATCACGCCCTGAACATTCTGACTCTCTCATTGGCTACAATCAGAGCACAATCTGGACCATATTTCCTATTTATAAGAGTGCATTTTATAGATGACGCAGGAAGCAGCAGGAATCTCTCCTGGATACAAAGTTTCTTCTCTAATGAGCAGCAAATTAAATGCTTCTAATAAAACCTTAAATCAAATTACGCTCTCTTAGGCTCATTAACTACAGATTTAAAGATATAAAAAGGAATTAGCATATTTAATTTAGCAGCGCACGTTCATTAGTTAATCCCGGGGAGCCCAAATGCCACAATATCTTAAATCAAACCGTAGAATTTGTGTCTTAATTTATAATTGTACGAAACATGGGGGTCACAGTCCATCCTTATGCCCATGCATTGGGGGTTACACTGTATCACATAATAGATTGGTACCAGTTTGTTAAAGGGCCAGCGCACGTGTGAATTCTCTGTTCAGACTGTAGACAAACATTGAATGAGCACTAAGTACAAACAGACCCACGCAGCAGAGGCCAAAAATAAAAACAAATGCTGAAGGCCGTCCCAAGTGGCGCTCATCGCTCTGAACTGTCTGCCGCTTCATTTGCGGTTCAGGAAAAATTGGAATTTTGCCTTTTAAAGTCGGCTGTGGGGGTCTCGGAGTATCAGAATCAGATGTTTGGGCTGGGAATCCCCCGCATGCAATTGGCAGAAGCAAGAGGAGCGGCGAGAAGGGGTTTCGCTTCGATGTTTTTGTTTTGGATTTTATCTGAATCCCTTCCTTTTTCACATGCTGCTGCCTGTGACGGATCCTATGCACCCCGAATAACCCCAGAACATTGCAAGCACCCCCATATCCCATATTAACCCCTTAATATGCAAAGCATTGTCACCTAAATAAGGACCATTGGAATCTATATCCGGAAACCTGAAGGGCATAAGAAAGCTTATGTGAGACAGAGGAAACAAAACTACTGCTCAGTCTCTCAATGAATCTCCAATAAAACTACAAACCCTTTATTTAGTGGCCTTAAAAACAGAGATGATAATGTATAATTGCTTTGCCTTGTTATTTATCAAGTCTATATCAGGGGAAGCGCCTGACAAATATAGGACAAGGCGCCTGTGATCTAATGGGCCTTTATTTTTAGTAACTTTATTCTGCATAAGATAAATGCCGGGAGAGAATACACTGCAGATATAAGTAGGAAATTGGGGTGGAAATGACAAACGGAGCGATAAGTGGGTCACAGGAAACAAATGGGGTGTTAGATGGATGAGCAGTAAGCACACGGAATGCTGGGAAATTCCATAGGCACTATCAGTGTAGCCCTTTTGGGGTCGGAAAGAGGGGGAAGTACATGTAGAAGCAACAGTTTTGTGATCCACAATGTTGGGGTTGCTGAAACATTTGGAGGGGAGTTAAATGCCAGGACCTGTTTTGAAGCCCAGTTTAGACCTGGCAGAACCCATGGGTTGGCCCCAAAACTCTACATGCCAGATAGGAAATCCTAATTTGGCCATTGAGGGTCCGTCTAATTATACAATGCCTAAATATATACAGTATAACGTTAAGTATATCCTTGAGGAAGACTCTTTCTTTCTTTTATTGTTAATGAGACCCAACGATATAATCAAACCCGATTTGGTATCAGGTGCAATTACCTACAATCATCTTCAATTACATACATTGTGACCAGGATCGCTTCCGAAGGATAATCAAGGGGCCAGTTTATCAGAATCCCAGGTTTTTATATCTGTGAGAATGGTGGAGAATGCGGAAAAGGGGAGATAAAAGCCGAAAAGGAACCCCATAAGGCTCACTCCAATAGTTTTAGTTTGGTGGGTGCTGTATCGGAAGTCAGTGATTTTGGTAATACAAGTATCCATAGACCAAAGCTGTTGAGGTGTGTCCCCCTGTCCCTTGCTTAGGCTAAGCCTAACTTCTCCCCTTCATTTCTGGCACATACTGTTACCAATCAGTTGTGCAGTGACCCCCACCACGTTTTTCACCGGTGTCCCGCCAGCCCAGTCTGACCCTGGTTGACAACACCAAATTATATGAGATTCACCAGTGCAATTAAAATGTAACCCCTCTAAGCCCATTGCGGTTTTTCATAACAATGCACAAATGCTGCATAATCAGTGACCTAGTCAGAACCAAACCCAAAATGTATTGGTTTTAATACATAGGAAATAAAGCTTTTCTCATGGGTGCAGCCATTTTCCCTCTAAGGGTTCAGAGGAGCAGTTCAGTAAAGCAGGTGCAGACTCAGTTACAATTGGTTACAATATTTGATACATTTCTCCGCATCATCAAAGGCAATTCAGCAACTAATGTATCAGCTGAACTTCCTAGAGCTCAGGGATCATGTCCAGTAGAGCAGGAGTTTAAAAAGTCCGCTCCCACCTTCATTGAGCTATTCCGGGGAAGGTGAATAATGAAACTGCAGCACTTTAGAGTGGAGGAACCTTAACAGATTGGGAAGATGAAACCAGCCAATGACAATTACACAGAAGAAATCATTTTAGTCAGCCACATAGATATTTACTTAGAATTTTATTTTTTTGGCATTAAAAATTTTGACATATTCCAACCAACATTTTATAGGGATGTAATGAGGGCTATATTCATTTAAGAGCCGGATTTCCAAAATCAACGGAATTCAGAATCCCGCGCGGCGTAACACTTGGGTTTATTTGTTTAAAGGTTTTTATTGGAAACAGACTCCTGGCTGAGGAACATGGTGGAAACAACGTGCAACCTGATATCAGAGCTCTCAGCAGAACAGTGTGGGTGGGAAAGGGAATGGAGCTTAGTCAGGTAGGGAAAGAGTTCAGTCTTAAAGGGCCAGTACATACAGCATCAATCTATTGGTAATTTGCGATATCTGCTCCCTTGCCATAATTTTATATTTGAACATGAACCTTGACTTGGAGAAAATGCATTCCAGAAGCAAAGGTGCCAGAAGCAAGATGAAGACAGTATGGTTGAGGGCTAAATGGAAAGAGTAGGGCGAGATGAGACAGTAGGACCTGGTGGACACAGTAGGACAAGATGTTGGTTGTAGGGCAAGATATAAAAAGTTGGACATGATGGAGACAAAAAAAGATGGAACCAGCAGGACAAGACAGTAAGGGGCAGATTTACTAAGGGTCGAATATCGAGGGTTAATTAACCCTCGATATTCGACTAGGAACTAAAATCGTTCAACTTCGAATATCGAAGTCGAACGATTTAGCGCTAATCCTACGATCGAACGATCGAAGGATTATTCCTTCGATCGAACGATTAAATCCTTCGAATCGAACGATTCGAAGGATTTTAATACAACGATCGAAGGAATATCCTTCGATCAAAAAATTACAGGCAAGCCTATGGGGACCTTCCCCATAGGCTAACATTGAGTTCCGTAGCTTTTAGCTGCCGAACTAGGGGGTCGAAGTTTTTCTTAAAGAGACAGTACTTCGATTATCGAATGGTCGAATAGTCGAACGATTTTTAGTTCGAATCGTTCGATTCGTAGTCGAAGTCGTAGTCGAAGGTCGAACTAGCCCATTCGATGGTCGAAGTAGCCCAAAAAACACTTCGAAATTCAAAGTTTTTTTAATTCGAATCCTTCACTCGAGCTTTGTAAATGTGCCCCTAACAGTGGGCAAGATGGAGTCAATAGGACAAGATGTAGACAGAAGGACACGATGGAGACAGTAGAACAAGGTGCATACATTAAGACCGATAGAGATTATAAAGCAAGATGGAGACAGTAAGGCTGAGGGCTAAATGGAGACAGTAGGACAGGGAAAAGACAGTAGGACAAGATGGAGACAGTAGGACAGGGTGGTAACAGTGGGTGAGATGGAGACAGTAGGACAAGATAGAGAAAGTAGAATAAGATGGAGACAGTAAAACAAGCTGGAAGAAAGTAGGACAAGATGGAGATATTAGTGCAAGATGTAGACAGTAGGACACGATGGAGACAGTAGGACAAGATGGAGAAAGCAGGACAGGATGGCAACAGTGGGTGAGATGGAGACAGTAGAACAAGATAGAGAAAGTAGTGCAAGATCGAGACAGTAGGGCAAGATCAAGACAGTAGTACAAAATCAAGACAGTAGAGCAAGATGGAAATAGTAGGGAAAGATGGAGACAGTAGGGCAAGATGGAGACAGTAGGACAAGATGGAGACAGTAGGGCAAGATGGAAAAAGTAGGGTAAAACGGAGACACTATTACAAGATGGAGACAGTGGGTGAGATGGAGACAGTAGAACAAGGTGCTGACAGTGGGCCAATAGAAATTATAAAGCAAGATGGAGACAGTAAGGCTGTAGGCTAAATGAAGAGAGAGTAGGACAAAGTGGAGAGAGTAGGACAAGATGGAGACACAAGAACAAGAGAGGGATAAGTCTTTTTCATTGCTGCCAATTATACTGTCCTTGTGGTTGAACAAGAGCCGTAGGTTGGTTCCTACTTTCTATAAACAATGTGGCTCCTGCAGAACCATTTTTGCCCTGCTAACAATAAGTACTACCCTGGGACGGAATAGTTCTGGAGGCAGCCCATTTAAAGCCCAGCTTGTGTTTGTGGCCCGTATGTGCTAGTGTGGCACTTAATGGATGTATTAAGCTGAAGGCTTCTGCTCACTCCAGGAGATCAGTGTAAAGATTTGATACCTACCATGAGATGGTGTTAAGCACCCCAGGGCATTCAAGGGCCGATGAGATGGCGACTGACTGCACGCTCATCTGATACGGAAAATTGCTTGAGTTGGAAACATAATCTGCAGAGATCAGAAACATATAATGGGTTTTTGTAAGGCAAAAATAACATAACAACCGAGTGGCAATGAGAGGCTCAGGCTACTGTTGCTTCCTGCTTTGTGCTGCAATTATTAAACAAACCGAATTACCCTGGGCTGGCAAGAGGCATTAGCCGGGAGTACTTATATTTACTTATATTTACTTATATTTACTTATATTTAAAAATATATATTTCCTTTTTCATGCCCTCTTCTTGCCACCTTGCTCTATGGTCTCCATCTTGCCTCTCTGTCTGCATCTTGCTCCACTGTCTCCATCTTTCCTTTCTGTCTCCATCTTGCCCTACTGTCTCCATCTTGCCCTACTGTCTCCACCATGTCCTACTGTCTCCATCTTGTCCTACTGTCTCCATCTTGTCCTACTGTCTCCATCTTGCCCTACTGTCTCCATCTTGTCCTACTGTCCCCATCTTGCCCTACTGTCTTCATTTTGTCCTACTGTCTCCCTCTTAAGCTACTGTCTCCATCTTGTCCCTCTGTCTCCATCTTGCTCTACTGTCTCCCTCTTGTCCGACTGTCTATCCTGCTCTACTGTCTTCATCTTGTCCTACTGTCCCCATCTTGTCCTACCATCTCCATCCTGCCCTACCGTCTTCATCTTGTCCCACTGTCTCCACCATATCCTACTGTCTCCATCTTGTCCTATTGTCTCAATATTGTCCTACTATCTTAACCTTCTGCTACTGTCTTCATCTTGTCCTACTGTCTTCATCTTGTCCTACTGTCTCCATCTTGTCCTACTGTCCCCATCTTGCCCTACTGTCTTCATTTTGTCCCACTGTCTCCCTCTTAAGCTACTGTCTCCATCTTGCCCCTCTGTCTCCATCTTGCTCTACTGTCTCCCTCTTGTCCCACTGTCTATCCTGCTCTACTGTCTCCATCTTGTCCTACTGTCCCCATCTTGCCCTACCATCTCCATCCTGCCCTACCGTCTTCATCTTGTCCCACTGTCTCCACCATATCCTACTGTCTCCATCTTGTCCTATTGTCTCAATATTGTCCTACTATCTTAACCTTCTGCTACTGTCTTCATCTTGTCCTACTGTCTTCATCTTGTCCTACTGTCTCCATCTTGTCCTACTGTCCCCATCTTGCCCTACTGTCTTCATTTTGTCCCACTGTCTCCCTCTTAAGCTACTGTCTCCATCTTGCCCCTCTGTCTCCATCTTGCTCTACTGTCTCCCTCTTGTCCCACTGTCTATCCTGCTCTACTGTCTCCATCTTGTCCTACTGTCCCCATCTTGCCCTACCATCTCCATCCTGCCCTACCGTCTTCATCTTGTCCCACTGTCTCCACCATATCCTACTGTCTCCATCTTGTCCTATTGTCTCCATATTGTCCTACTGTCTTAACCTTCTGCTACTGTCTTCATCTTGTCCTACTGTCCTCATCTTGCCCTACTGTCTCCATCTTTTCCTACTGTCCCCATCTTGCCCTACTGTCTCCATCTTGTCCTACTGTCCCCATCTTGCCCTACTGTCTCCATCTTTTCCTACTGTCCCCATCTTGCCCTACTGTCTCCATCTTGTCCTACTGTCCCCATCTTGTCCTACTGTCTCCATCTTTTCCTACTGTCCCCATCTTGCCCTACCTTCTCCATCCTACCCTACCATCTTCATCTTGTCCCACTGTCTCCACCATATCCTACTGTCTTCATCATCAGCTCTGTGTATCATGATGTTCTTATTCTGAACCCCCATGATCTCCAGGACACATCCATGAGGCAAAGGGAGTCCAGTTCATAGCGGCTGTTCCCTGGCTCTGACAGACACACAGAAATGAAATGTTTTACTGAAACTATAGTTTATGACAGCAATGAACCTGCCAATGTGACAGTAATAAAATTCTCTTTTCCGATTGTTCAGCTTTTCTTTATGTTCTCATTTAATGCTCGTAAACTTCTCGCTCACGTCCAATGTTCCTGCCACGGACGCTCACATTCCCCAACGGAAAAATGATCAAATCAACCAGTTATTTGTTGTGTGGAACATGATGGTAATGGCCGGGGGCTAATAAAGACAAAAACACCTTAACCTTCACCTAAAAATGATGTTTCTGTCTGCTGCACTCAATATACCAGTTCCTCCCCATGTAATAATAATAAATAATATGGATGTACAAACAGCAGAGATTACTGTAATTAAACTTTATTTTGTGTGACAGGGGAAAGATGGGGGGCTGTGCCTATATATTATACACTTACATTATGTGCATATATGATATGGGGTGACAGAGGAAAGATGGGGGGCTGTGCCTATATATTATACACTTACATTATGTGCATATATGATATGGGGGTGACAGGGGAAAGATGGGGGGCTGTGCCTATATATTATACACTTACATTATGTGCATATATGATATGGGGTGACAGAGGAAAGATGGGGGGCTGTGCCTATATATTATACACTTACATTATGTGCATATATGATATGGGGGTGACAGGGGAAAGATGGGGGGCTGTGCCTATATATTATACACTTATATTATGTGCATATATGATATGGGGGTGACAGAGGAAAGATGGGGGGCTGTGCCTATATATTATACACTTACATTATGTGCATATATGATATGGGGGTGACAGGGGAAAGATGGGGGGCTGTGCCTATATATTATACACTTACATTATGTGCATATATGATATGGGGTGACAGAGGAAAGATGGGGGGCTGTGCCTATATATTATACACTTACATTATGTGCATATATGATATGGGGGTGACAGGGGAAAGATGGGGGGCTGTGCCTATATATTATACACTTACATTATGTGCATATATGATATGGGGGTGACAGGGGAAAGATGGGGGGCTGTGCCTATATATTATACACTTACATTATGTGCATATATGATATGGGGGTGACAGGGGAAAGATGGGGGGCTGTGCCTATATATTATACACTTACATTATGTGCATATATGATATGGGGGTGACAGGGGAAAGATGGGGGGCTGTGCCTATATATTATACAGTTACATTATGTGCATATATGATATGGGGGTGACAGGGGAAAGATGGGGGTATATCTGTGCCTATATATTATACACTTACATTATGTGCATATATGATATGGGGGTGACAGGGGAAAGATGGGGGGCTGTGCCTATATATTATACACTTACATTATGTGCATATATGATATGGGGGTGACAGGGGAAAGATGGGGGGCTGTGCCTATATATTATACACTTACATTATGTGCATATATGATATGGGGGTGACAGAGGAAAGATGGGGGGCTGTGCCTATATATTATACACTTACATTATGTGCATATATGATATGGGGGTGACAGAGGAAAGATGGGGGGCTGTGCCTATATATTATACACTTACATTATGTGCATATATGATATGGGGGTGACAGAGGAAAGATGGGGGGGGCTGTGCCTATATATTATACACTTACATTATGTGCGTATATGATATGGGGTGACAGAGGAAAGATGGGGGGCTGTGCCTATATATTATACACTTACATTATGTGCATATATGATATGGGGGTGACAGGGGAAAGATGGGGGTATATCTGTGCCTATATATTATACACTTACATTATGTGCATATATGATATTCTATTGCAGATAACTCTCTAATGGACAGATGAGAGATAAAGGATGACAGGCTGGGCTTACAACTCCCTCAATGTGCTGATCTTTCTGCTTTTGGTGATCTCTTCAAAAGGTAAATTTGTTGTTTTGGGGAGAGCGACTCCACATTTGGGGGCAGACGTCTCGCTGCAATACAGACACAGATTTACATTGTAATAACTACACTAATAACTACTACATTGTAAAACATTGATATTAAATGTCAGAACTAATATTATGGAAAGGGATAAACAAATGCTGGCTACATGCTACACATGAATGAACACGAGGAAGGAGATCCCTGCTCCGTAGAGCTTGCAATCTAAGTAGAATTATTCTATAATTAACTGATACATAGGACTCCCAGGCGCCTGGCTGCTTTATGACTACATTAAAATACTTGATTCGCTCCCCCTTTTCGTTATCACTTTCCCTCGGATGATAAAACATTCGCCGCTGCCTGGCTGGATTCCCACATTCCACTTCAGATAAGAGACTTCAGTAAATGTGTCACCCACTCTGCTTGGCATCAAGCTCTTCCCAAGGTACCTGCCTGCTCAACTGTGTTTTTATATAGATCTGCAGAAAATAGGGGAAAATCCTCTGTTTTGAGGTTTTTATTTCATACCAAATTCAATAAATACAGTGCTCCTCACAGCTCAGTTTATACTTTTATATAGAAGCCCTACCCCAAATCTCCCCCTAACTGACCTTCAGACTGGGCCCCCTTAGCTCATAACAAGGTTACAGATATATAGAAACATTGGGGTAACAGTCACCCTGTTATAGTTACAGGGGTACCCAGGGCACAAATAAACACTCACCCCAAATCTCCCCCTAACTGACCTTCAGACTGGGCCCCCTTAGCTCATAACAAGGTTACAGATATATAGAAACATTGGGGTGTCACCCTGCTATAGTTCCAGGGGTACCCAGGGTACAAATAAACACTCACCCCAAATATCCCCCTAACTGACCTTCAGACTGGGCCCCCTTAGCTCATAACAAGGTTACAGATATATAGAAACATTGGGGTGTCACCCTGCTATAGTTCCAGGGGTACCTAGGGTACAAATAAGCACTCACCCCAAATCTCCCCCTAACTGACCTTCAGACTGGGCCCCCTTAGCTCATAACAAGGTTACAGATATATAGAAACATTGGGGTGTCACCCTGCTATAGTTCCAGGGGTACCCAGGGCACAAATAAGCACTCACCCCAAATCTCCCCCTAACTGACCTTCAGACTGGGCCCCCTTAGCTCATAACAAGGTTACAGATATATAGAAACATTGGGGTAACAGTCACCCTGCTATAGTTCCAGGGGTACCCAGGGTACAAATAAGCACTCACCCCAAATCTCCCCCTAACTGACCTTCAGACTGGGCCCCCTTAGCTCATAACAAGGTTACAGATATATAGAAACATTGGGGTGTCACCCTGCTATAGTTCCAGGGGTACCCAGGGTACAAATAAACACTCACCCCAAATCTCCCCCTAACTGACCTTCAGACTGGGCCCCCTTAGCTCATAACAAGGTTACAGATATATAGAAACATTGGGGTGTCACCCTGCTATAGTTCCAGGGGTACCCAGGGTACAAATAAGCACTCACCCCAAATCTCCCCCTAACTGACCTTCAGACTGGGCCCCCTTAGCTCATAACAAGGTTACAGATATATAGAAACATTGGGGTGTCACCCTGCTATAGTTCCAGGGGTACCCAGGGCACAAATAAGCACTCACCCCAAATCTCCCCCTAACTGACCTTCAGACTGGGCCCCCTTAGCTCATAACAAGGTTACAGATATATAGAAACATTGGGGTAACAGTCACCCTGCTATAGTTCCAGGGGTACCCAGGGTACAAATAAGCACTCACCCCAATCTCCCCCTAACTGACCTTCAGACTGGGCCCCCTTAGCTCATAACAAGGTTACAGATATATAGAAACATTGGGGTGTCACCCTGCTATAGTTCCAGGGGTACCCAGGGTACAAATAAACACTCACCCCAAATCTCCCCCTAACTGACCTTCAGACTGGGCCCCCTTAGCTCATAACAAGGTTACAGATATATAGAAACATTGGGGTGTCACCCTGCTATAGTTCCAGGGGTACCCATGGTACAAATAATCACTCACCCCAAATCTCCCCCTAACTGACCTTCAGACTGGGCCCCCTTAGCTCATAACAAGGTTACAGATATATAGAAACATTGGGGTAACTGCAGTCCCTACATTACGTGTGTAACACAGAAACATATATAAAAGTATCACAAGACAAATGTTGAAGTGGTCCGCAGGCCCCGGGGGGATTCGATAAAGCCGATAATAAAGGTTATTTGTGCCCAGAGGGTGTCACTATTATTAGTCTTGAGAGAACAGATCACATCAGCAGCTCAGGACTCACTTTCCAAGTAAAGATGCTAAAGATTAAAATATAGATGATACCGATGTATAATTTATGTGCCACTCGACTGAAGGATCCTCAGCGCTGGATTAATAACAGTTCATCGCACCAGCGCAAGAGCCATTAATAATCACTTTATTTGTCTGCAAGGGCAGCGAGTCAATAGAATTCTTCTGTCCAATAGGTGCACTTGCCAAGGTTCATCTGAGAGACAAATGTGTATTATTGTGTATATAGCACTCTTACTGGATGTTCTTTTATATGGATAGCTACAATCCCAGCTGTTCCAGTGTAAGTATCCCCTGTACTAAGCACAATTCAGCAGGAACAGTCCCTTAAATTTGCTCATAGTCTGTACAGAGAGATCCCATAAAACTATGGCAACATAGGTATTCCCTGTAGTAAGCACAATTCAGCAGGAACAGTCCCCTAAGTTTGCTCATAGTCTGTACAGAGAGATCCCATAAAACTATGGCAGCATAGGTATTCCCCTGTACTAAGCACAATTCAGCAGGAACAGTCCCCTAAGTTTGCTCATAGTCTGTACAGAGAGATCCCATAAAACTATGGCAGCATAGGTATTCCCTGTACTAAGCACAATTCAGCAGGAACAGTCCCTAAGTTTGCTCATAGTCTGTATAGAGAGATTACTATGGATTCCTTCGCACTAAGTAAAGTGTAGTTGTATAGTTGCACTTTATGATGGTCGCATTGCTACATAATGTGGGTCACATAGAGTGTAACTGATTGTGAGACATCTCTATTATCTCGTATTCTCTCACGTGAGACAGATTAGTGACAGTCAGAGACCCCCCTGTGACCCCACTAAGGATTCTCGCTCATGTGCTTCTTGTTACACTCGTTTGGCTCCGGCAGTAATTTCACCAAATGAGAAGATGCCGCACGTAGTTGACTTTATGTGACCACATGAAACAGGCGTAATTGAGATTTTGGAATGGAGCGCTGCTTTATATTTATATATATTATATTATATTGTATATACTGTGGGCACAGCCCAATCACAATGTTCCTGACTCGCCTGCCAGTGGGATGCGGCTGAAGGGAACCTTGAGGTTTTCCTCGTTAGGAAGTCGATTAATTTGACTAATTATAACTTTCTATACAGGTTATATATATGCAAATTCATCTAACCCTAATGAGTCGGGTGTGACCTTAGTGTTGGATGTGATTGGCTCGTGAGGCCTATGTGAAAGGTTCTGGAGAAGGGCTGATGTAGAACTGCACCTTGACACCCGCCTTGTTGTTCCCTTGCAGCTTCCTCTGCGCATTTTCGGGTGTGTGAACCCTACATGGACCACAAGGGACGCTACCACTTTGGATTCCACTGCCCACGCCTTTCCGACAATAAGACCTACATCTTCTGCTGTCACCATAACAACACCGTGTTTAAATACTGCTGTAACGAGACCGAGTTCCAGAACGTGATGCAGATGAACCTGACTCTGAACTCAGACGCCTATGTGCACAAGTAAGTCCTATTCATCAGGTGTAACCAGGTGCAGAACTCTGATTCTCTGTACTTCCTGGGCTGTTCTCTTTCCCATGGTCAGACAGGAACCTCCCCCTGGGTAAGTGAATCCAATCTCCCCCAGTACTTACCCAGGTACAGAGCTCTGATTCTCTGTACTTCCTGCTCCTGGGCTGTTCTCTTTCCCATGGTCAGACAGGAACCTCCCCCTGGGTAAGAGAATCCAATCTCCCCCAGTACTTACCCAGGAACAGAGCTCTGATTCTCTGTACTTTCTGCTCCTGGGCTGTTCTATTTCCCATGGTCAGACAGGAACCTCCCCCTGGGTAAGTGAATCCAATCTCCCCCAGTACTTACCCAGGTACAGAGCTCTGATTCTCTGTACTTCCTGCTCCTGGGCTGTTCTATTTCCCATGGTCAGACAGGAACCTCCCCCTGGGTAAGTGAATCCAATCTCCCCCAGTAATTACCCAGGTACAGAGCTCTGATTCTCTGTACTTCCTGCTCCTGGGCTGCTCTCTTTCCCATGGTCAGACAGGAACCTCCCCCTGGGTAAGTGAATCTCCCCCAGTACTTACCCAGGTACAGAGCTCTGATTCTCTGTACTTCCTGCTCCTGGGCTGTTCTCTTTCCCATGGTCAGACAGGAACCTCCCCCTGGGTAAGTGAATCCAATCTCCCCCAGTACTTACCCAGGTACAGAGCTCTGATTCTCTGTACTTCCTGCTCCTGGGCTGTTCTCTTTCCCATGGTCAGACAGGAACCTCCCCCTGGGTAAGTGAATCTCCCCCAGTACTTACCCGGGTACAGAGCTCTGATTCTCTGTACTTCCTACTCCTGGGCTGCTCTCTTTCCCATGGTCATTTCTTCATTTATGCAGGACAACCTCTTCTTTTGGGAGTACTAGTTACCCTTTAAGAAAGAGTTGTTGGGGGAGATTTAGGAGGGAGCAGAGACAGACAATGCAGTGGGGAAATATATATATAAATATGAATAAAGGAAGGCCAAGCACAAGCCTAAAATCTCATTTCCATTTCAATTCAACAATCCAATTAATAACATTTATAAATAAATCCATAATCTGTCCATTAGTTCATCGCCATGGCAACAGTGGAAAGCCAAAATAGCAGCGCGGATCGCTTCGGAAGCTCATGGTTTAACCATTCTTGGACCCCTGTGTTCTGGGGGGTTAATTTAAGGGAACATGCACCTTATTCGTTATACTGCAGCTAGATGTGCAATATGGCAGCTCCTGCAAAGAGAAATGTACAGGACAGGAGTATTATCTGATGAGATTTCATTCTGGCATCGGCCACCCATAGTCCCACATTTACAGGTTTTTATATCCAGGATTTATTCCCTGGAAGTCAGAGCTGGAGTTTGACTGTTGTTATTCAGCTCAATGATAAATAGACTTTTGGGCCCCATTAACTGCGACGGGACCAGATGACGATTCCTCCCCAAACACCATAGGAAACAGCTGTTATTTACAAGAGGCAGATGGGGAGTCTGATTAATAAATTGTTGTGGATTTTTACTCCCAGAAAATACATGTTTGTGTCACCGTAATTTATAATTGTCGCTTTCCCTGATGCGTACGCCAGGCCCCTCGAAATCACTATTATCCTAATATATATACTGAAAATATCTCACAACTGGGACACTATATATTATATCTGTCCACTATATTCTCCACATATACCCCCTGGGATCCTAACTTAAATGAGAAAAGGAGATTTCACAATCAGCATAGGAAGGGGTTCTTTACTGTAAGGGCAGTCAGGTTATGGGATTCCCTACCAAGAGAGGGGGAATGATTGATTCATTGGTGGGGAGGAAAGGAGATTTCACCATCAGCATAGGAAGGGGTTCTTTACTGTAAGGACAGTCAGGTTATGGGATTCCCTACCAAGAGAGGGGGAATGAGTGATTCATTGGTGGGGAGGAAAGGAGATCTCACCATCAGCATAGGAAGGGGTTCTTTACTGTAAGGGCAGTCAGGTTATGGGATTCCCTACCAAGAGAGGGGGAATGAGTGATTCATATGTGGGGAGGAAAGGAGATCTCACCATCAGCATAGGAAGGGGTTCTTTACTGTAAGGGCAGTCAGGTTATGGGATTCCCTACCAAGAGAGGGGAATGAGTGATTCATTGGTGGGGAGGAAAGGAGATTTCACCATCAGCATAGGAAGGGGTTCTTTGGGGAAACAGTCACCCTGCTATAGTTCCAGGGGTACCCAGGACACAAGCACTCACCCCAAATCTCCCCCTAACTGACCTTCAGACTGGGCCCCCTTAGTTTATAACAAGGTTACAGATATATAGAAACATTGGGGTAACAGTCACCCTGCTATAGTTCCAGGGGTACCCAGGACACAAATAAGCACTCACCCCAAATCTCCCCCTAACTGGCCTTCAGACTGGGCCCCCTTAGCTCATAACAAGGTTACAGATATATAGAAACATTGGGGTGTCACCCTGCTATAGTTCCAGGGGTACCCAGGGTACAAATAAACACTCACCCCAAATCTCCCCCTAACTGACCTTCAGACTGGGCCCCCTTAGCTCATAACACGGTTACAGATATATAGAAACATTGGGGTAACAGTCACCCTGCTATAGTTCCAGGGGTACCCAGGGTACAAATAAGCACTCACCCCAAATCTCCCCCTAACTGACCTTCAGACTGGGCCCCCTTAGCTCATAACAAGGTTACAGATATATAGAAACATTGGGGTAACAGTCACCCTGCTATAGTTCCAGGGGTACCCAGGGTACAAATAAGCACTCACCCCAAATCGCCCCCTAACTGGCCTTCAGACTGGGCCCCCTTAGCTCATAACAAGGTTACAGATATATAGAAACATTGGGGTGTCACCCTGCTATAGTTACAGGGGTACCCAGGGTACAAATAAACACTCACCCCAAATCTCCCCCTAACTGACCTAGACCTTCAGTCTGGGCCCATATCTTTGCATATAACCCTACCTCTGGGTGTTAGGTGTGCATTGGTACCCCACTTCTCCCCCAAGCTGTATGATGGAGTGTGTTTGGGGGTTCAGTACTTACTGTGTTGTCTCTTTACTTGCAGCAATTACAGTGCGCTGGTGGGGGTCTGGATCTACGGGTTCTTCGTGGTGGTCCTGTTGGTGCTGGACTTCCTCTATTACTCGGCGTTGAACTATGACATTTGCAAGTTGTACTTGGCTCGCTGGGGGATACAGGGCAAGTGGATGCGGCAGGGGCAATATAACAAAGCTGCGCAGGAGCCGTGCCAGTCGCAGACTCAGGGTCAGACGTCACACGCTGTTCACACGCTAAAGGGAGTTGCAGTTAGTCCGACACTGATGTCTTTTCAGACTTCCACCGCCTGGTAAGTACATTCCCCTTGTACAGTATGGCAGCTCCTACCTATCAGAACCAATATACAGAGAAGCAATGCATGACAATCTCATACTGCAGAAAGCAGTGTACTGTTCCTTTAAGGCGCTCTGCACCTCTCTGCTTTGTGTTCTCACTACTCTGAGAGAGGGGCACATTTCCGGGGCACAGCAGGGACCCATTATAATTAGCCTAGAGCTTCCAAACATGGTGTGACTAGTAGGGCAGCTTTATGGCAAATAAACACGGTGGCACTGCCAGCCAAGGGGCATAGTGTCAGTACTACCCCTCCTGTGGCCCATAATCCCCAACCCCACAGAGGCATTGGGCATGGGGTTATAGTTCAACACAGAAAGAGGCGCCCAGGTGACCTATTGAAAGTCTGCCCCTAGAGGCAAGAGTAGGAATTTGTCAGGGTGCACTCATTTGGTAAAGTTCTGATTGGCTGGTCCTGGGAATGTTCTAATGCACTGATTGGCTGCAGGTTGGTCTGGTCCTGGGAATGTTCTAATACGCTGCTTGACTACAGGTTGGTCTAGTCCTGGGAATGTTCTAATTCTCTGATTGGCTACAGGTTGGTCTTGTCCTGGGAATGATCTAATGCTCTAATTGGCTACAGGTTGGTCTTGTCCTGGGAATGTTCTAATGCTCTGATTGGCTACAGGTTGGTCTTGTTCTGGGAATGTTCTAATGCTCTGATTGGCTACAGGTTGGTCTTGTTCTGGGAATGTTCTAATGCTCTGATTGGCTGCAGGTTGGCTGATCCTGGGAATGGTCTAATGTTCTGATTGGCGGCAGGTTGGTCTTGTCCTTGGAATGTTCTAATGCTCTGATTGGCTACAGGTTGGTCTTGTTCTGGGAATGTTCTAATGCTCTGATTGGCTGCAGGTTGGCTGATCCTGGGAATGGTCTAATGTTCTGATTGGCGGCAGGTTGGTCTTGTCCTTGGAATGTTCTAATGCTCTGATTGGCTACAGGTTGGTCTTGTCCTGGGAATGTTCTAATGCTCTGATTGGCTGCAGGTTGGCTGATCCTGGGAATGGTCTAATGTTCTGATTGGCAGCAGGTTGGTCTTGTCCTTGGAATGTTCTAATGCTCTGATTGGCTACAGGTTGGTCTTGTCCTGGGAATGTTCTAATGCTCTGATTGGCTGCAGGTTGGCTGATCCTGGGAATGGTCTAATGTTCTGATTGGCAGCAGGTTGGTCTTGTCCTTGGAATGTTCTAATGCTCTGATTGGCTACAGGTTGGTCTTGTCCTGGGAATGTTCTAATGCTCTGATTGGCTGCAGGTTGGTCTTGTCCTGCGAATGTTCTAATGCTCTGATTGGCTACAGGTTGGCTGATCCTGGGAATATTCTAATGCTCTGATTGACTACAGGTTGGTCTGGTCCTGGGTATGATCTAATGCTCTGATTGGCTACAGGTTGGTTTTGTCCTGGGAATGTTCTAATGCTCTGATTGGCTACAGGCTGGTTTTATCCTGTGAATGTTCTAATGCTTTGATAAGCTGTAGTTTGGTTTATATCCATGACAGTAACAATCACTTTGTATCTTTAGCACTTGATACAGTTTGAATTCGATTCGTTTTTTTTATCACTGCGCTTCTCATCTATTTATTGCCATATTGCTATAGTGGTCACATATTTGACCAAAATCCAAGTCTATTAAGGCCCTGCATGTGCCCAGACAGTGACGGGGCTGATATATATGTAATACATTAAAAAGGTCATCTAGAAAAACAAATACTCTGTAAAGCTACAAATGTATCGGTATTATTACTTGATTACTAATCTTTCCATACAGGCCTCTCCTATTCTTACTCCAGTCTCTTATTCATATCAATGCATGGTTGCTAGGGGAAGTTGGACCATAGCAACCAGATTGCCATAACTGCAAACTGGAGAGCTGCTGAATAAAAGGCTAAATAACTAAACCATGATTAATAAAAAATGAAAACCAATTGCAAATTGTCTCAGAATATCCCTCTCTACATCCTACTAACAGTTAATTTAAAGGTGAACAACCCCTTTGATTAAAGATTTCCCAGGGAAACAGTAAATTGATGCTGAATTCTATATTCACAAGTCCATTCTAGGAGATGATGAGGGTGTTAATGGTTTTTTTGGTGAATAATGGATTATGTGCAAGAACTTCAAGGGAGGAAACCGACCCAATTTGCAATAATTAAACCAGGGAATTGTTATAGGCACCTTCTTCTTTATATAAACTGTCTGTGTTACTGTAATTTGCTTTTTATTTCTTGCATGGACTGGGGGCAATATGGGGTTCTGTGCTTATATATTATACATTTACATTATGTGCATATATGATATGGGGGTGACAGGGGAAAGATGGGGGGCTGTGCCTATATATTATACACTTACATTATGTGCATATATGATATGGGGGTGACAGGGGAAAGATGGGGGGCTGTGCCTATATATTATACACTTACATTATGTGCATATATGATATGGGGGTGACAGGGGAAAGATGGGGGGCTGTGCCTATATATTATACACTTACATTATGTGCATATATGATATGGGGGTGACAGGGGAAAGATGGGGGGCTGTGCCTATATATTATACACTTACATTATGTGCATATATGATATGGGGGTGACAGAGGAAAGATGGGGGGCTGTGCTATATATTATACACTTACATTATGTGCATATATGATATGGGGGTGACAGAGGAAAGATGGGGGGCTGTGCTATATATTATACACTTACATTATGTGCATATATGATATGAGGGTGACAGAGGAAAGATGGGGGGCTGTGCCTATATATTATACACTTACATTATGTGCATATATGATATGGGGGTGACAGAGGAAAGATGGGGGGCTGTGCCTATATATTATACACTTACATTATGTGCATATATGATATGGGGGTGACAGAGGAAAGATGGGGGGCTGTGCCTATATATTATACACTTACATTATGTGCATATATGATATGGGGGTGACAGGGGAAAGATGGGGGGCTGTGCCTATATATTATACACTTACATTATGTGCATATATGATATGGGGGTGACAGAGGAAAGATGGGGGGCTGTGCCTATATATTATACATTTACATTATGTGCATATATGATATGGGGGTGACAGAGGAAAGATGGGGGGCTGTGCCTATATATTATACACTTACATTATGTGCATATATGATATGGGGGTGACAGAGGAAAGATGGGGGGCTGTGCCTATATATTATACACTTACATTATGTGCATATATGATATGGGGGTGACAGTGTGGGTACAAGGCAGAGGAATAAACACTATACCCCTATGATGTAAGTAAATAAATATAATAAACACATTTGGCCTTTACACTGGGCACATTATTTACATTCATTAGACGAATGACACTTCTTTTGGTGAAATCTAAAATATAACTTGACATTACTTCTCCTGTTCTCAGAAATTCTCGCCCCATTCTGTTCCCACAACATGAAAAGAATATTTAATGAGCACAGAAGCTTAAGGCGGAATATTTTATTCATTTATAAAGACAATGGGGGGGGGGTAGTCAGAGTCGCTTGCAGCAGTGGCGCATTGTTTCGGTGGTGCAGGTCGGGGCCATAGATCTCGTTGGGCTAATGGGGAACATTTAGTAACTGAGCAGAATAATGAGGCGGAGGAGTCCAACAAACTGTAATTATTTTTTGGAAAAAGAGATTGGGAAATTTATTTGCTGTGTTAATGGAGCTAATTACTGCCTTATACCTAAACATGTCATTATTATTACCCACATCGTTCTCATTTATATGTAAGCACCGGTAGATTTATTGGCATCTGCAGCCGGAGCCCAATCCTCATAGAATGACATTCACATACAAACTGGTTACACTGAATTGGTATTAAATGAACGCAGATTGAGGCAAATGACTGATTAACCAAATTAAATAAACGTCTTTACTAATGTAACAGTGTCAAATCATGAGCATGGCATAGTACTCTCATGGCTTTACTGAGCAATAACTATGAGATCTGAGTAAATGATGACATAGAGTCTGTAGAGCAAGATGGAGACAGTAGGACAAGATAGAGACCGTAAGGCAAGATGGAGACTGTAAGTCAAGGCGGAGACAGTAGGACAAGATGGAGTCAGTAGGGCAAGATGGAGACAGTAGGACATGGTGGAAGCAAAGTGGAGACAGTAGGGCAAGGTGGAGATGAAGACAATAGGACAAGATGGAGACAGTAGAACAAGATGGGGACAGTAGGGCAAGATGGAGACAGTAGGACAAGATGGAGACAGTAGGGAAAGATGGAGACAGTAGGGAAAGATGGAGACAGTATGGTAAGATGGGGACGGTAGAACAAGGTGGAGACGATAGGGCAAGGTGGAGACAGTAGGACAAGATGGGAACAGTAGGACAAGATGGGGACAGTAGGACAAGATAGAGACCGTAAGGCAAGATGGAGACCGTAAGGCAAGGTGGAGACAGTAGGGCAAGGTGGAGACAGTAGGGCAAGATGGAGTTAGTAGGACAAGATGGAGACAATAGGACAAGATTGAGACAGTAGGACGAGGTGGAGACAGTAAGGCAAGGTGGAGATGAAGAAAATAGGACAAGATAGAGACAGTAGGACAAGATGGGAAGAGTAGGACAAGATGGGGACAGTAGGGCAAGATGGAGACAGTAGGACAAGATGGAGACAGTAAGGCAAGATCGAGATAGTAGGATAAGGCAGTGACAGTAGGGCAAGGTGGAGACAGTAGGGCAAGACAGAGACAGTTGGGCAAGATGGAGACAGTAGGGCAAGATGGAGTCAGCAGGGCAAGGTGGAGACAGTAGGACAAGGTGGGGACAGTAGGACAAGATGGAGACAGTAGGGCAAGGTGAAGACAGTAGGGCAAGGTGGAGATGGAGGCAGTAGGAGAAGATGGAGACAGTAGGACAAGATGGAGACAGTAGGACAAGATGGAGACAGTAAGGCAAGATCGAGATAGTAGGATAAGGCAGTGACAGTAGGGCAAGGTGGAGACAGTAGGGCAAGACAGAGACAGTTGGGCAAGATGGAGACAGTAGGACAAGGTGGGGACAGTTGGGCAAGAAAGAGACAGTAGGACAAGATGGAGACAGTAGGACAAGATAGAGACAGTAGGGCAAGGTAGAGACAGCAGGGAAAGATGGAGAGAGTAGGACAAGATTCAGACAATAGGGCAAGGTGGAGACAGTAAGGCAAGGTGGAAACAGTAGGGCAAGGTGGAGCCCTACTGTCTATGTTGTCCTACTGTCTCCATCTTGTCCTACTGTCTTCATGTTGCCCTACTGTCTTCATGTTGTACTACTGTCTCCAATCATGGGTATGGAAATCAGAGGCAAACAGCAGAATACCTGCTAATCAGTGCTTTATTGTGCGTCCACACGACATGTTTCGGGCAGCAAAAGGCCCTTTTTCAAGTGTGTACAAATCACAGTGAAAGGTTGCTTTAAAGATCCACACAGGAAGTCCCACCTCTTAATTAGTCAATCAATGTATCACATTTAACCCTTAAAATTATTACAATTGGCTCTTAACAGTATCACCAATGCCTATCTGGATATATAACATATTTCACAGATACTGATTACTGCCCTGATTTAGAATACATAGTTGCGAGCAGCGACTTTAGAAAATATCTAAAGGGTAAGATTTACTGGTAAATATGAGCAATTTGAAACAATGCAATATGAAAAGGGCAGTTGTAATAAGGTACTCTATAGGTAGGCTCTTTTGTGAGCAGTTCCTTCAGGTGTTTATTTTTACTGTTTTTATTGTATATACAGGCTGATTTTATTACACCATTGGGAATTTCCTGGAACACAATGTACAATTTTTTAACACCATTGCGACACGATGGATGGATTTGGAGGCCATTATATGTATTTTTCACAATAATATGAACTTTTAACGTTTAACTTTTTCTATGGATTTTACAACACTTTTTATATGTTATATATCCTGTAATTATCACTCCCCCCAACTCTGTGCTCCGCAGAAAGATAACAAGAGTCTGGGGGGATAGACCCCCCCCCTCTCCACTGTCACATGACTCTTATTTATTCCCTCTCCTTTAATTATACTACGGTCAAATAGATTGGCCAAAGAACATTTGGTCAGAAGTCCGAGTAACCTGGACTGGTAAATGGTTTCACAAGGTAAATAACCCCTGGGGTTGCTCTTTGTCTGAAGGTTTTTAATGATCAACTAATGGCCAGAGACTCTCTGCTTGAGAGTAACAGCATTAACTTATTTCTCCTAAATTCTGCCGGATTCCAGCTTTCTGCACTCAGAAGTGTGAACACAAGTGACGCTCGTGCCTATTTATGGAGTCCATATTATATAAATAAATATTTTCTGCAGGGAACAGAATAAAATGTTCTTAGCGGGAGTGAGTCTTCAAGATGGGAGAGTTAAACACGGACATTTCTAAATGTGTCAAGAGCTGAAGGGTCGGCGAGGTCCATCAATCATGAGGCAGGTGGGAACATGATGGGAGTTGTAGTTCACAACAGCATGCTCTTCTTTGAAATAAATGAAAGGTGTTGTAAACACATTGTGTTTTAGTGTCCACCAGGAACGGCAATGGGAGCTTAATAGACGTGATGTAACTCAACATCAAACTAGAGTTGGACCCTTGAAGAGAATCGGACGTGTGTTACCAGTTACCCCAAACCATCAGCTTCAACAAGAAAGCACTGGAATGCATTTTTCAGGCAACACGGAGAGGCTGAGCGGGGAACGGTCTGATTGATTTAATTGTTAACACACAGCCTCACAAATCACTCTTGATATTAATGCCAAAAAGTGGTGCTAGGAAAAGCTGAAATGAGTGGGGTGGGGGAACAACGGCTCTATAAATAGATCCACACAAATAAACTTATAAAGGAGCAAGGGGGACCCTCAACCCTTATTAGCTTCTGATTGACTCGTTTAAAACTATAAATAGCCTTGATTACTGGTGGACTTGGGTTTCATCCAGTAATGAGCAGGACATTGACCTTGGGCTGGTGATTGACCACACCGGAATGTGGTTAAGGAAAAAATGGGCATAGCAGAGGCGAGTAGAAGGCTGAAAAATTCCCACAAAAGGTGCAAATGATTATGATAGGGGTCGCCTATTCTTTGCTAGCCTAGATTGCCCTCAACAAAGCTGCTAAATGTAGACCTTGTAGAGCTCCACCATGTGCTATTGCAGGACCCACACAGAAGTTCAACGGGCATCTGTTTTCATGTGGGTTTAAGATGAGAACCTAGATTGAGAACAAGACCATCCTGTACCCAATAAGAGCAGCAGAACACTGATAGTCCACACCAACCTGTAGCCAATAAGAGCAGCAGAACACTGATAGTCCACACCAACCTGTAGCCAATAAGAGCAGCAGAACACTGATAGTCCACACCAACCTGTAGACAATCAGAGCAGCAGAACACTGATAGTCCACACCAACCTGTAGCCAATAAGAGCAGCAGAACACTGATAGTCCACACCAACCTGTAGCCAATAAGAGCAGCAGAACACTGATAGTCCACACCAACCTGTAGCCAATAAGAGCAGCAGAACACTGATAGTCCACACCAACCTGTAGACAATCAGAGCAGCAGAACACTGATAGTCCACACCAACCTGTAGCCAATAAGAGCACTGGAGAACCTACAAACTATAGATATATAAACAGTAAACATAACTTGTAAGTGTCAATATGTATGGTAGTGTCCCTTCAAGGCTTACTGTTGAGACTACAAGGATGCTTGAAGGTTTTCTTTGGAAACGAAGTAACTGTCTGTGACCCAGGTCTCGGAGTATATAATGACTCCAGCAAACGGCCGCTGATGCTCCCTCAGGGCTTTCCACTGGATGCATTCGGGATTTCTTAGCAGAAATAACAGACACAAGTACAAAATGAGAGGTGATGTGCAGAATGGCTGAGCAGAGGCAATTTGTTTGAGTAGAAAATGCTCAAAGCTGGGATCTCTAAGCACGGAGGCTCCGATTCACAGGGAATGTCTGACGGGATGTACACCTAAAGAATCCTGCAGGCAAAAGTCATTTTAGAAACCGTAAAATAGGTCTTTATTTTGTATTTATCTTATTTGTTGGGTGTCGGGAGGTATTGATCAACAACTAGACATTTGGCACCACTCATGTAAAGTGTTACTGCTGCTGTACTGTTTCCCTCTGTTTACTATCTTATCTTTGACCTAATGACCATCCACTTCCATCTTCTTCTATTGCTTTAATTTTGTCTTATGGTCTCCATCTTAACTTTCTATCGGCATCTTCTTCTACTGCTTTAATTTTGTCTTACTGTCTCCAGTTACAACTAGTGTCTTAAACTTGCCTTGACCATCACTGGCTTCTTAAACCATTTCAGTTGTGCCTTATTGTCTCAATCTTGCCCCTTCATCTTCTCACCCTGTTTTCATATTGTCCTGTTGTCTCCATTTTCTTCTTCCATCTTCTCCTAGTTTTGTCATCTTGTCTCCACTGTGACTGTCAACCACTATCTTGTCCTACTGCTTTATTTTGTCTGTCTCTATCTTGACCTTCCATCTCCATCTTCTCGTATTGCTGTTATCTATCCTACTGTCTTCAGCTTACTCTTACATCTCCATCTTCTTGTATTGTGTCTTAATGCCTCTTGCTCTTTTCTCACCATCTTCTCCTACTGTTTTCATTTTGTCCTGTTGTTTTCTCCTTTCATCACCATCTTCTCCAGCTATTGTCTCCTCCTTGACATTCTATATCACTGTCTTCTCCTATTGCTTCAATTCTCTCTATGTTGACCTATCTCCATCTTTTCTTTTGTCACCTTGCCCTATTGTCTTCATCTCGACCTTCCGACACCATCTTCTTGTATTACGGTCAATTACTGTCATCTATCCTATTGTCTTCATCTTGCCTTTACATCAACATCTTCTCATGTTGCTTGTACTTTTACCATCTCCATCTTTCCCTTTTATAACCATTTTCTCCTACTGTTATTTTATCCTGTTGTCTCCAATTTCTTCTTCCATTACCATCTTCTCCTATTTTTGTCATCTTATCCTATTGTCTCCACCTTGACCTTCTATCATTGTCTTCTCCTACTGCTTCAATTTTGTCTGTTTCTAACTTGACCTTCCATCTCAATCTTCTACTTTTGTCACCTTACCATATTGTCTTCATCTTGGTCTTCCATCACCATCTTCTTGTATTACTGTCAACTGCCATCATCTATCCTACCTGCCTTCATCTTGCCTTTACATCTACTTGTATTGCTTACATCTTGTCTTACTGTTGTCTTCTTGTCATATTGTCTACATCTTCACCTTCCATCACAATCTTCTTGTATTGCTTACACTTTGTCTTACTAACTCCATCTTTCCCTTTTGTAATCATCCTAATGCTCCATATTTATCTTTCTGTCTTCACCGTGAACTGTTGTCTCCTACTTTCTATGTTCTTGAATTCTTATTCTTATGTCTCCATCTTGCCTGTCTCTATCTTGTTCTACTGTCCTAACCTTTCACTGAACACACAACCTGGATGGGCCAAATAGTCAATATGGTGGCCCAATTGAACATCATCCCATTTAGATACAGTTATGAAAATCTATCTATATGTATGTATCATTAGATGTGGCCCTTGGCTTATGAATCCCCATGTAGTCCAAACTGATCATTTATAAAAATCTCTTTTTCAGAAAATGACCAAGACCCAAGGATGGGCGGCAACTACCAACCCAATGGCGAAAGTCTGAAGGGGGGAAAAGAACACGAGAATTTCTCTGGCTAATAGAGGCGGAAGGAGCATTAGAGGAGACTGACACCCCAAACCATTCTTCATTTAGAGAGACACAACTGAAAAGTCTGCGAGATTCCCTTTACGTCTCTATTTGTAAGCAATATTTCTATCTGTAGCATAAGAAGATTCTTTCCTAAAAAGGACTGTCCCCTGTAATTCAACATGGAGGACCCGGGCATCCTACCTGTTTGCTCTGCTGAGACTCAACTCGCGGGCGGCAAAGAACTGAAAAAACAGACTGTGACTGTCTACTTGTAATTCTGTCCTCGTTAGCTACCTAGTCCGTCTGTCGGATATAAATATGCTCCTCGCTGTGCAAAGACTGACGTCAATAATATTCCTGTTGACCCCCCCAATAATTTATTATTGCACCACCAAATCTGTATCTCTGAACACTGACCCCTCTTTCCCAACCCCCCACCCCTGTGACCTCCTATCTCCTGAAGTGCAATGAGTTGTTTCACTACACTGTATCAAAGCCACCACAAGTGCCCTGTTCTATGGAAATATTATCGTATCGACTGTCCTGATAACGGGATTTTATGTTTCTTCTTCAGAAAAAGATTTAGGAATTTCCAAATGGTGTTAATGTTTCTCTGTGTGCGATAGAAAAATACAGTTTTATATTTGGTGTCTTTTCTTAGTCCTTTCCTATTAGTGATCTATTGTTACCAATCCCTATTTCTGTAGGGAAATGAGAGAGAGCAGACAGTAACCCTTCCAACACTCTCCTCTTGTCTCTATATATTAGGTACCTATCTAGTGTTACCAATCCCTATTTCTGTAGGGAAATGAGAGAGAGCAGACAGTAACCCTTCCAACACTTTCCTCTTGTCTCTATATATTAGGTACCTATCTAGTGTTACCAATCCCTATTTCTGTAGGGAAATGAGAGAGAGCAGACAGTAACCCTTCCAACACTTTCCTCTTGTCTCTATATATTAGGTACCTATCTAGTGCTACCAATCCCTATTTCTGTAGGGAAATGAGAGAGAGCAGACAGTAACCCTTCCAACACTTTCCTCTAGTCTCTATATATTAGGTACCTATCTAGTGTTACCAATCCCTATTTCTGTAGGGAAATGAGAGAGAGCAGACAGTAACCCTTCCAACACTTTCCTCTTGTCTCTATATATTAGGTACCTATCTAGTGTTACCAATCCCTATTTCTGTAGGGAAATGAGAGCAGACAGTAACCCTTCCAACACTTTCCTCTTGTCTCTATATATTAGGTACCTATCTAGTGTTACCAATCCCTATTTCTGTAGGGAAATGAGAGAGAGCAGACAGTAACCCTTCCAACACTTTCCTCTTGTCTCTATATATTAGGTACCTATCTAGTGTTACCAATCCCTATTTCTGTAGGGAAATGAGAGAGAGCAGACAGTAACCCTTCCAACACTTTCCTCTTGTCTCTATATATTAGGTACCTATCTAGTGTTACCAATCCCTATTTCTGTAGGGAAATGAGAGAGAGCAGACAGTAACCCTTTCACCTGTGAAGGGAAACTCATACAAGTACAGGCAGAACATATTCAAACTTGTAGATAGCGCCCTGGCTGGAATCAAACCCAGGACCCCAGCGCAGTGGGGAATATTTAATGCATTTGACATCCTTTTTTCGAACTAAAAACGGATATAAAGGGTTTAATTAGAAACATGCGGCCCCCATGGCCGTTCTCTTTGTGTCTGGATGGAGCGAGCGCACAGCTGACAGGCGACTGCAAGATAAAACACAAAAGATTATAGAGCCAAAACGAGAAATTCTTTCAGATCTTCTTCTTCTGTAGAATAAAAATACCTTCATGCGAACGCACGGATATCGTGCAAAACACATTCGCCGAGATCAAAAAAAAATAAATAAAAAAATAGTCACTGGTTTAAAGAAACGTTTTCCCGTTTGCAATTGAATAAAACGTGCCGAGTAATTGATTTGATTTGATTCCCCCAATGAAAACTCTAAAGCGATGGAAATTGCTTTGAAAATATTTACAGCTGATTTTTGGCCCCATCATGAACCCCAGGGTTGGCTACAAAGCTGGGGGGCACATAGAAAGGCGTTTTTATCATCTTCAAAAAATTGAATTTAATAGTTTTTGCTAAAAATGTAGGTTTTAAAATTGATTGACTTTCAGTCTTCTCCTGTATTCTCCCACAGCGAATTTGTCCTTTTTTGCCACGAAATTCTCGAATTTCCCATGAAATTCGGGAAACGAGCAAAAAAATCCACAATTTTGTCTGTGTCGAAATTGTCGCCCGTGTCCCATTCAAGTCAATGGACGTCCATTAATCGTCGTCGGCGTCTAAATTGACGCCGGAACCGAAACCCAAACCGACGCCAGCAAATTTTCACTGCAAATTCTCCGATTTATTCGACGGCGGTGAAAATCGGAAATTTGGCGTAAATTCGCCCATTCACTCAGCAAAACATAAATTTATGAATTTTAAAAGTGATACGACTCCCTGAAACCTTAGAGGGGCGAAATAAAACCAAATTCATTGTTTCACCTAAATAGTAGGAAAAAGAAAATGTTATTATTTGTAGTCACCAAAACTGCCCCTTTAATTCTATTGGGTTTCGCTAAAGTCTCTGCTGGGTCCAAAGTTCTCTCTCCTTCCCCAGATCTTTCCCACCAGCCATCAAATTACACGTTTTATTGGCATTTCTATAATATTCTCCTGCCAGACGGGTTGTAAAAGAAAAGGAGAGAGAGTCTGTATCACATATTTCTCAATGCTTAAAGGGCAAGGATTTACTAAAAAAATCGACATGACTTGAACCAATCAGTTTCCCTTATTCATTCCGTACCTGCTCTCCTCTCCATAAATACTAATCTGACTGCGCCTCATCGATACTGATAATTTGCTCTGATGGATCTCAGCCCATTTGTCAAGGACACATTATTGCCACCCCGGTGATACTGAACAGCCGCCGCATGATAATCACCAGATACAATGGCCTGTCTATGTCTGGTAATATGAACTCCCCCCGGATGAAGAAGATGTGTCCAATTAAACCTTTAATCAGTGAGAGGAGAAAGAGATGCATTTGGAGATTTACCAGATGCTCCCGCACCTTGTTTGTCAAGGTAATCTAAAAATATGGGTTTTATCGAGAGAATTCCAATTTTGTTGCTGTCAGATCAGTAACTAAAGGGTCTACTGCGAGAGTTTTATGGGATCTCTCTGTACAGACTATGAGCAAACTTAGGGACTGTTCCTGCTGAATTGTGCTTAGTACAGGGAATACCTATGCTGCCATAGTTTTATGGGATCTCTCTGTACAGACTATGAGCAAACTTAGGGACTGTTCCTGCTGAATTGTGCTTAGTACAGGGGAATACCTATGCTGCCATAGTTTTATGGGATCTCTCTGTACAGACTATGAGAAAACTTAGGGACTGTTCCTGCTGAATTGTGCTTAGTACAGGGGAATACCTATGCTGCCATAGTTTTATGGGATCTCTCTGTACAGACTATGAGCAAACTTAGGGACTGTTCCTGCTGAATTGTGCTTAGTACAGGGGAATACCTATGCTGCCATAGTTTTATGGGATCTCTCTGTACAGACTATGAGCAAACTTAGGGACTGTTCCTGCTGAATTGTGCTTAGTACAGGGAATACCTATGCTGCCATAGTTTTATGGGATCTCTCTGTACAGACTATGAGCAACTTAGGGGACTGTTCCTGCTGAATTGTGCTTAGTACAGGGAATACCTATGCTGCCATAGTTTTATGGGATCTCTCTGTACAGACTATGGGCAAACTTAGGGGATTGTTCCTGCTGAATTGTGCTTAGTACAGGGAATACCTATGCTGCCATAGTTTTATGGGATCTCTCTGTACAGACTATGAGCAAACTTAGGGGACTGTTCCTGCTGAATTGTGCTTAGTACAGGGAATACCTATGCTGCCATAGTTTTATGGGATCTCTCTGTACAGACTATGAGCAAATTTAGGGGACTGTTCCTGCTGAATTGTGCTTAGTACAGGGAATACCTATGCTGCCATAGTTTTATGGGATCTCTCTGTACAGACTATGAGCAAACTTAGGGGACTGTTCCTGCTGAATAGTGCTTAGTACAGGGAATACCTATACTGCCATAGTTTTATGGGATCTCTCTGTACAGACTATGAGCAAACTTAGGGACTGTTCCTGCTGAATTGTGCTTAGTACAGGGAATACCTATGCTGCCATAGTTTTATGGGATCTCTCTGTACAGACTATGAGCAAACGTAGAGGGCTGTTCCTGCTGAAATGTTCTCAGTACATAGTTTTATGGCTAGTTTCTGTACAGACTGTTCCTGCTGAACTATGCTCTTAGGCCTGCTCCTGATGACATCTGACAAAGACTAAATATACCATTATGATTATAGTTGTTCAGCTGCTGGAGTGACCTAGAATTTAAGCCTATTCTGTTTACAGAAACCACTGGAAATTGTGCCGATTTTATTCTTTCTAGAGGAAACAGCGATAATGCGCTTAGAAATGATTGGATAATATATATAATTGGATTATTCGCTTCAGGGTAGTTATATCTCAAGTACAATTGTACCCAGCACAATGGGGTATAAACACCTCCAATCAAAGCTCAGAAACGACTTTATAAGCTTAAATGTGTCCAGCGCAGATTGTGATTGGTGGAGTAGAGAGGCTCAGTTTACAAGGGATGGGTGGGATTAAAACATGATTCCCGGGGTGCCAAGAGTTTTCAGATATTAGTATAACAGGGATGCGCTGTGGGTGGAGCAGAAGCCGGTGGGAGGGGACAGGGAACAGCAGTCTATAACTCGAGCCGTAGGAGGGGCTACAATACTTTGATGGAAGCTTAAAGGGGGAGGGGCAGGGAGTCTGTGACTCAAGCAGTGGGTGGGACTAGAACACTCTGATCTCAGATTACAGGGGGAGGGACAAGGACGAGAAGTCTGTCACTCAAGCAGTGGGTGGAACTAGGGGGAAGGGCAGGGAGTCTGCGACTCAAGCAGTGGGTGGGACTAGAACACTATGATCTCAGATTACTGGGGGAGGGACAAGGACGAGAAGTCTGTCACTCAAGCAGTGGGTGGAACTAGGGGAAAGGGCAGGGAGTCTGCGACTCAAGCAGTGGGTGGGACTAGGGGGAAGGGCAGAAGGTCTGTGACTCAAGCAATGGCTGGGACTAGAACACCCTGATCAAAGCTTACAGGGGGAACTAGGGCAGGGAGTCTGTGACTCAAGCAGTGGGTGGGACTAGGGGGAAGGGCAGGAAGTCTGTGACTCAAGCAATGGCTGGGACTAGAACACTCTGATGGAAGCTTACAGGGGGAAGGGCAGGGAGTCTGTGACTCAAGCAGTGGGTGGGACTAGGGGGAAGGGCAGAAGGTCTGTGACTCAAGCAATGGCTGGGACTAGAACACCCTGATCAAGGCTTACAGGGGGAACTAGGGCAGGGAGTCTGTGACTCAAGCAATGGGTGGGACTAGGGGGAAGGGCAGGGAGTCTGTGACTCAAGCAATGGCTGGGACTAGAACACTCTGATGGAAGCTTACAGGGGGAAGGGCAGGGAGTCTGTGACTCAAGCAGTGGGTGGGACTAGGGGGAAGGGCAGAAGGTCTGTGACTCAAGCAATGGCTGGGACTAGAACACCCTGATGGAAGCTTACAGGGGGAACTAGGGCAGGGAGTCTGTGACTCAAGCAGTGGGTGGGACTAGGGGGAAGGGCAGGAAGTCTGTGACTCAAGCAGTGGGTGGAACTAGGAGAAAGGGCAGGGAGTCTGCGACTCAAGCAGTGGGTGGGACTAGGGGGAAGGGCAGAAGGTCTGTGACTCAAGCAATGGCTGGGACTAGAACACCCTGATGGAAGCTTACAGGGGGAAGGGCAGGGAGTCTGTGACTCAAGCAGTGGGTGGGATTTGGACACTCTGATCTCAGATTACAGGGGGACAGATAAGAATGAGAAGTCTGTCACTCAAGCAGTGGGTGGGAGTAGAACACTCCAATTACAGCTTAGAGGGGGAGGGACAAGAAGTCTGTGACTCAAGCAACGGGTGGGACTAGAACATTCTGATCTCCGACTGCAGGGGGAGTGACATTGTGAAACTCAAGCAGTGATTGGGAGTAAAATACTTAGATAGAAGCACAATAAATTCTTCTTGTACAGACGGGAAATCTCACTGATATATCCATAAAGCCAATGTTCTGTCTTTTGTCCAATGAGAAGAAGTCGTTGAAAAGCCGATTCCATCGTGTTTCCCCCCTGTGCCTCGGTGTCAGGGAAGGGTTAAACAGAAACTCAAAACCAATCTCCACGTCGTTAGCAGATAATTGAATGTGTCGTTCCACGAAAACCTTTTTTTTTTACACAAAAGATTTTATCAGAAACATCTTGAAAAATATTTTATTTGCAGCGAGAGAAATTGGCGGCAAGGGCAGCGCTTTCATTAGAAAGAGACGTCTCCAGATGGCAACGCGCCTTTTCATATTATTTCGAAAAACACACGCGGTATCAGATCCCGGAGTCTGTGCGGAGGGAAAATATATCACAGGAAACTTTACAGCACAAAACCTGCAGATTATTAAAGAAAGCTGGAATTGTACTCGCATGCCATGCGCCGCTGCCAAATGCGCCCGAGATTCAGCACCGAACCTTATGTTACCGTTTCCCAAATATGCGTTTACTATTACCCTATACAATGTATACAAATATACAGAGAAGGAATGTTCTGGGCACACAATAAGCTATAACCCTCATACTGTACTGTCTAAGGGAATCAATATGGCACCTCCTCCTCCCATATGTATAAATACAAATATACAGAGAAGGAATGTTCTGGGCACACAATAAGCTATACCCTCATACTGTACTGTCTAAGGGAATCAATATGGCACCTCCTCCTCCCATATGTATAAATACAAATATACAGAGAAGGAATGTTCTGGGCACACAATAAGCTATACCCTCATACTGTACTGTCTAAGGGAATCAATATGGCACCTCCTCCTCCCATATGTATAAATACAAATATACAGAGAAGGAATGTTCTGGGCACACAATAAGCTATACCCTCATACTGTACTGTCTAAGGGAATCAATATGGCTCCTCCTCCTCCCATATGTATAAATACAAATATACAGAGAAGGAATGTTCTGGGCACACAATAAGTTATACCCTCATACTGTACTGTCTAAGGGAATCAATATGGCACCTCCTCCCATATGTATAAATACAAATATACAGAGAAGGAATGTTCTGGGCACACAATAAGCTATACCTTCATACTGTACTGTCTAAGGGAATCAATATGGCACCTCCTCCTCCCATATGTATAAATACAAATATACAGAGAAGGAATGTTCTGGGCACACAATAAGCTATACCCTCATACTGTACTGTCTAAGGGAATCAATATGGCACCTCCTCCTCCCATATGTATAAATACAAATATACAGAGAAGGAATGTTCTGGGCACACAATAAGCTATACCCTCCATACTGTACTGTCTAAGGGAATCAATATGGCACCTCCTCCTCCCATATGTATAAATACAAATATACAGAGAAGGAATGTTCTGGGCACACAATAAGTTATACCCTCATACTGTACTGTCTAAGGGAATCAATATGGCACCTCCTCCCATATGTATAAATACAAATATACAGAGAAGGAATGTTCTGGGCACACAATAAGCTATACCTTCATACTGTACTGTCTAAGGGAATCAATATGGCACCTCCTCCTCCCATATGTATAAATACAAATATACAGAGAAGGAATGTTCTGGGCACACAATAAGCTATACCCTCATACTGTACTGTCTAAGGGAATCAATATGGCACCTCCTCCTCCCATATGTATAAATACAAATATACAGAGAAGGAATGTTCTGGTTCTTTGAATGAGCCAGAACCGTTTGCACGTAGGGAACAGAGAGAAGCGACATTACGAGGACTAAATCTTGAGAGTTAAACAAATTGCCTTTAATTAAGAAGTGGCGGTTTGCTCTTTAAACGACCTTCGCTGTCAGCGCTACGAGTTGAAACCCTGCACCCCGGCTACTTAGCGTGATAGGGCGAGGAAGGGGGGGAATTCTGGGAGAAATGTCAGCCCAATATGGGACTTGATCAAAGGCTTCAGTCTGCCATTTCCTTCAGCTAAATGTAAAATGACGGATGGGGCTGGCAGTTGGCCTGGGAGGGTCTGGCCGGTTATTGTGAGTCAGAGTCAAATGGTAGAAATCCTAAAACAAGTGGAATTTCTCTGTTGGATCGGATCCTCGTGTGAGTTTTATACGGATCTCAAATAACACGGTTCTTGGAAGGCGAATCTCTAACTGCGAGGATTGCGTGTAAAGGGGATATTAACCCTTTACTGGCAATAAGTTTGCCCAATGTAACATTGATGGCATTTAACAAAGCGTTCACTTTCTATAACTTACATTTATTGATCATGGAAGTAGTAGAAGTCTCTGCACTGCTGGTTCTGACTACATGCACCATTGAAACCATATTGATTGCAGCAGACCTGTCCCCTCCAGCCATGACTCCAGTTCCCACAATGCACTGCACACTTCTGTTAATTAGAGGACAAAACTTGACTTCCTACACTTTACTGGGAGTTGTATACTGGGAGTTGTATACTGGGAGTTGTATACTGGGAGTTGTATACTGGGAGTTGTATACTGGGAGTTGTATACTGGGAGTTGTATACTGGGAGTTGTAGTCCAAGATTACGCAAGATTGGAAGGTGCACATTACGGATATAAGGGCTGACCAGAAACCTGTGGGTAAAGTGGGGTTTAGGCTAAACTGTGTGTATCTCAGTTGGGTTTGGGTTGGGTACAGGTCATACTGGACTAGGCACCTTTTTTTAAAATATAAATTATCAACAGGTGGACATTTGGGGTGACGTATCCCCCGTGATTGGCACATGCCCAAAAGGCCATGCCTAGGACAAGACCAAATGTAAATACAACACGTTAATGCAGTAAAGCGCAGCCCTGTGCATGGATCTAACCAGTGGCCACAAGTGGTGAGAATCGGTACTGCAGTTTCCAGTCTATAATCCTGATTTTCAGTACATTTTATATCAAATAAAGTGATTTTCCCACAAGTGGCAGAGTCGTGGTTTAGCCAGGGGGGGAAGACTTCCGCAATATGTCCATTTTAAGGCAAAAACAAGTAAGATCACATTTTTGACGGCCTCTTTAAACATCCCGTTGGCTGTTTTGAGAGCCGATTATTTCTCCCTGTTCGCTAATTAGGAGGCGAATAAATCCAAAAAAGACGAATCTCCCATTTCTCTATTATTCCGTAGAGGGCTTTGTGCCACTTGTTGACAGGGAAGGTTTCCGTTGCTTGGCATACAGTGGGTGCCAGGGTTGCTAGGGAAACCACTGTGACGTCACACAAAGGCTGAGAATGGGGGAAAGCAGTGGGTGCCAGGTACCTGGGGGTGAGCAAGACAAATCCACTGAGGGACAATGAATGGCAGGTTCTATTTAAGAGTTATAAGCTCCTGTTTCTGCACTTAATGACCTAAAAGCAAGTATTGTGTGTCTGGGGTGCAAAGACGCATCAGTGCAGTAACTCATAGCAACCAGAGATGACTTTATGTGCACACTGTTAATGAGGGGTCCCCAAGTTGCAACCCCACCAGTTAAAGCTATTCCAAAAGCCGGAGGGGTGAATTAGATATTTTATGGTGGGCAAAGGCTGGATCCGTGGTGTCAGTAGCTTAAACGGGTTGTTCCCCTTTAAATTAACTGTTACTGTGATGTAGAGAGGGATATTCTGAGCCAATTTGCAATTGGTTTTCATTTTTTATTATTTGTGTTTTTGGAGTTCAGCTTTTTATTCAGCAGCTCTCAAGTTTACAATTTCAGTAAAATGGTTGCTAGGGTCCAAATAACCCTAGCAACCATGCATTGCTTCGAATAATAGGCTGAAATATGAATAGGAGAGAGGCCTGAATTTTATTCCTAAGCAGAAGAACATCAGCCTCTTTCTTTCTCCTGACAACTTCCTTGACTACTTGCTGGTCAGACTGGTGGGAAACTGACCAGCAGGTGGCGCTGTTGTAACTAAATTCATTCCTATTCACAGTACATGTATCCCTTAATATCTTGGAATTAAAAATAAATAATGAATGTACATTGCAAAAGTTCTTGGAATAGCCCCCCTCATCAATTTTACATTCACATTTTTAAGGTTTACTTATCCTTTAAGGAAGGACACCCCTGAGTATCCCCCCAGTGGGTAAATGTTTCCAGGTTGCCCCCCAGAGCGAGAGCCACAGCAGGGGCCCCTCCATTTGTGCCAAGCTCTGGGCTTTACTCTGCAGCACTGACAGTCCAACCCCATCTCCCTGTTTGTATAGAAATTCCGTGTGTTGCTTTATTAGAGGGAATAATTACATTACAGAGATCAACAACAGGAACAAACAGAACATCTTGGGTTCCAGCTGCTGATTTTGGACGACTTCCCTATGACCCCATTTGCACCCCTTGGATGTCGGCGCTTCTGTTTAAAGGGGTGGTTCGCCTTTCTGTTAACTTTTAGTGTGGTCTTCATTAATTTTTTTATTTTTTTTTACTTTTTTTAATTATTTGCCTTCTTCTTCTGACTCTTTCCAGCTTTCAAATGGGGGGTCACTGACCCCATCTAAGACACAAATGCTCTGTAAGGCAACAAATGTATTGTTATTGCTACTTTTTATTCCTCCTCTTTCTATTCAGCCCATCCCCCAGTCTCTTATTCAAATCAGTGCATGGTTGCTAGGGGAATGTGGACCCTAGCAACCAGATGGCTGAAATTGCAAACTGGAGAGCTGCTGAATAAAAAGCTAAATAACTCAAAAAAACACAAATGATAGAAATGAAGACCAATTGCAAATTGTCTTAGAATATCCCTCTCTACATCATACTAACAGTTAATTTAAAGGTAAACAACCTCTTTAACATCTGCTTAAGTAAACCACAGGCCTCTCCAGGCAGCAGTGCTGCAAAAGTAACCCTGATCCTCTCGCATATTGTGAGCGGGTATTAGGAATGGTTTTGGTGTAGGGCCAGGAGGGGCCCCAGTGGCCAGAAAGGGCTTCACTCATTTTATTTGATGTCTTAACTATTTAAAGGGGTACTTCACCTTTCCGTTAACTTTTTTATTATGTTAGAGAATGGCCAATTCTAAGCAATTGGTTTTCATTATTTATTTTTCTTCTATTTTTTTAATTATTTGCCATCTTTTTCTAATTCTTTCTATCTTTCAAATAGGGGTCACTGACCCATCTGTAAAGCTATGAATGTATTGGTTCTGCTACTTGATCGTTCCATTCAGACCACTCCTATTCATATTTCAGCCTATTATTCGAATCAATGCACGGTTGCTAGGGTTATTTGGACCCTAGAAACCAGAGCTTGGCACAAGTGGAGGGGCCCCTGCTGTGGCTCTCTCTCTGGGGGGGAGCCTGGAAACATTTACCCACCGGGGATAATCAGGGGGTTGCCTTCCTTAAAGGATAAGTAATCCTTAAAAATAAGTGATGTAAATGTAAAAATGAGGGGGCTATTCTAAGCACTTTTGAAATGTACATTCATTATTTATTTTTAATTGCAAGATATTAAGGGATACATGTACTGTTAATATGAATGAATTTTGTTACAACAGCTCCACCTGCTGGTCAGTGGAAAGGTTTCTAATTTTATTCCTAAGCAGAAGAACATCAGCCTCTTTCTTTCTCCTGACAACTTCCTTGACTACTTGCTGGTCAGACTGGTGGGAAACTGACCAGCAGGTGGCGCTGTTGTAACACAATTCATTCATATTAACAGCACATGTATCCCTTAATATCTTGGAATCAAAACAAAATAAATAATGAATGTACATTGCAAAAGTGCTTAGAGTAGACCCCTCATCAGTTTTACATTCACTTATTTTAAAGGTTAACTTATCCTTTAAAATGAATTGGGGGGGGGGCTGTAGATTAATCAATGAAGAGCCCCCCAGTGTTGAACACTAAGCCTGCGCCCCCTTTCTATGTAGACTTGGCGCTGACCCGTCGAGGCTTCCGTACACACAAATGCCTCTATAATCCACAAGATTAGTCAGGTTCATTTGCAGAGATTACAGGGGGGATAAACCACACTTTGTTTTGTTTGCAGGGGATTAAGGATCCGATCGGCTCTTCCATTATCCGACAAAATAACAACAGACTTTTCCCGCAATCATTTTATTTCCCCCGGGGGGAATTTCTATTTTACATCACAAAAACTCACTTCTTGTCAATAATATTCGACTTGCTATTGCTCCGAGGTTACTTTGTATCGCTGATCATTCCCCCCTGAACCTCAAGTTTCCTGCTAAATCCCAAAACAGGAGGGATTTGTCCCATTTCCTCTCTCTCTGTTTGTTTGGGAATGAAATAGAAATATTGATACGTTTAATGCAATTAGTCCAAATGTTTCTGTTCAGTTAAACCCAATGTTTAAAGGCAAAGTAAACAGATCATGGCTCAGTCCAGTAATTATGGATTTTGTCCATTTAACCAGCATTACACCGTTATTATTATTGTGTTTTTTTCCTGAATGGTTTTATGGATTTTAATTCTCAGTGGTTTTGTCTGCTCTGCTTTAGCTGACCCCTACCAGCAGTTCTGCAAAGGAAAATCACGAGTTGAGGTAAAGGATTATTGATTCTGCTGTGTCTCCTTTGAGACTGTGGGGCAGTAGGGAGTGAGGGGAAACCTTACAGGGTTGTTCCTGCTGAATTGTGCTTAGTACAGGGAATACCTATGCTGCCATAGTTTTATGGGATCTCTCTGTACAGACTATGAGCAAACTTAGGGACTGTTCCTGCTGAATTGTGCTTAGTACAGGGAATACCTATGTACCATAGTTTTATGGGATCTCTCTGTACAGACTATGAGCAAACTTAGGGACTGTTCCTGCTGAATTGTGCTTAGTACAGGGAATACCTATGCTGCCATAGTTTTATGGGATTTCTCTGTACAGACTATGAGCAAACTTAGGGGACTGTTCCTGCTGAATTGTGCTTAGTACAGGGAATACCTATGTACCATAGTTTTATGGGATCTCTCTGTACAGACTATGAGCAAACTCAGGGACTGTTCCTGCTGAATTGTGCTTAGTACAGGGAATACCTATGCTACCATAGTTTTATGGGATCTCTCTGTACAGACTATGAGCAAACTTAGGGGACTGTTCCTGCTGAATTGTGCTTAGTACAGGGAATACCTATGCTGCCATAGTTTTATGGGATCTCTCTGTACAGACTATGAGCAAACTTAGGGGACTGTTCCTGCTGAATTGTGCTTAGTACAGGGAATACCTATGCTGCCATTGTTTTATGGGATCTCTCTGTACAGACTATGAGCAAACTTAGGGGACTGTTCCTGCTGAATTGTGCTTAGTACAGGGGAATATCTATGCTGCCATAGTTTTATGGGATCTCTCTGTACAGACTATGAGCAAACTTAGGGACTGTTCCTGCTGAATTGTGCTTAGTACAGGGGAGTAGAAAGAAAGACTTATTCATATAGCATATGTTATAGAAACATGATAGGGAAATAGCCATTAGTACAGACTGGTTACAGTCACAGCACATAAAACTGTCTGACAGGAGATGCAGTTACAGTTCTGTGAAGCAAAGGATTGTACTAAATCCTTTCCAGTCTATTAAAGCTCATGAGTCAGACTGCAGGTGATTATTTACAAAACTGAACATTAACTCAATATTTTCTGGATGTTGTGCTCATAAAAAATGTTCTATTGAGGGAATGGAAGGGAATGTTACCCGAAAAACATCCTGACAAAAATGATCCACGGGTGTGTGAATGTTATAGGGCCTGTTAGACTGTAAGCTCACTGGGGCAGAGACTGGAATGATGTTGAATATTAAGACTGAGAGAAAGTGATTCCTAATGAGATCAAGACCCCCCAGCAAGCAGAGCCCAGAACTGAGCAAATACAGAACTCAACACACTGACCCCAAATTTCATTCTATCCATAGAAGGAATAAACTCTCCCTCCCAGGAGCTTCCGCTTATCTCTCCCTGATATGAACTTACCGCTCGGCTCATTCCTATTAAAATATAAAGCTGTTTTCCCTGACAGTTTTCTGCGTGATTTTTATCTATTGGGTCATAGGAAAGTGGAACAGCTAAAAAATTGTAACAAAATGCAGTAAATTTAAAGAGATATTTATATAAACTGGGATTTTATGCCAAAAACACATCATTCTGTGTCCCAGTGGCTGCACAGATCCTATCTGATCCCCATTGTAAGCAGCAGTCCTGTCCTGCTTTATGGCAGCTGAGATTCTAGCTATCTGTATAACAGAACATTCTGTCCCAGTGACTGCACAGATCCTATCTGATCCCCATTGTAAGCAGCAGTCCTGTCCTGCTTTATGGCAGCTGAGATTCTAGCTATCTGTATAACAGAACATTCTGTCCCAGTGGCTGCACAGATCCTATCTGATCCCCATTGTAAGCAGCAGTCCTGTCCTGCTTTATGGCAGCTGAGATTCTAGCTATCTGTATAACAGAACATTCTGTCCCAGTGGCTGCACAGATCCTATCTGATCCCCATTGTAAGCAGCAGTCCTGTCCTGCTTTATGGCAGCTGAGATTCTAGCTATCTGTATAACAGAACATTCTGTCCCAGTGGCTGCACAGATCCTATCTGATCCCCATTGTAAGCAGCAGTCCTGTCCTGCTTTATGGCAGCTGAGGTTCTATCTGTATAACAGAACATTCTGTCCCAGTGACTGCACAGATCCTATCTGATCCCCATTGTAAGCAGCAGTCCTGTCCTGCTTTATGGCAGCTGAGGTTCTATCTGTATAACAGAACATTCTGTCCCAGTGGCTGCACAGATCCTATCTGATCCCCATTGTAAGCAGCAGTCCTGTCCTGCTTTATGGCAGCTGAGATTCTATCTATATGTATAACAGAAAATTCTGTCCCAGTGGCTGCACAGATTTACCCCTAAATTGCAGGAGTCCTGTTAAGCTCATTAATAGGAAATATAAATTGGAAACATTCTGATCCCTTTTAATAAGCGACTTTACTTTGGTTTCCCCATTAAAGCAAGTAATAAAAATGTCAAAGAGAAAGAGGTTTAATCTCCCCCCAGCTCTGCAGATTTTCATTATGGGGAATAAGCAGCAGGTCACACATATCTGAGCTTTTTGAAACACACAATCAATGGAGCAAAGGGAAAGATAAGCTCCTTGTACAGAATGGAAATTCATCCCCCACTTCAAAATGACAAAAGCAGCCAAGGGAGAAACCTTCATAAAGCAAAAGAGCTGGAAATTCATATGAAAAGGGGACGGGGCCAAGCGCACAGCAGCTCTAATGGCTCAAATTGGATTTTATCCTATTCATTTATTATACTGCAAAAAAAAAATGTGTGGGATACGATTATAATACTCGTTAGCGACAGAATATACACCATGGAATGGTTAAATTATATGTGCAGTTCAGTAGGAACAGCCCCTAAGTTTGCTCATAGTCTGTACAGAGAGATCCCATAAAACTATGGCAGCATAGGTATTCCCTGTACTAAGCACAATTCAGCAGGAACAGCCCCTAAGTTTGCTCATAGTCTGTACAGAGAGATCCCATAAAACTATGGCAGCATAGGTATCCCCTGTACTAAGCACAATTCAGCAGGAACAGTCCCTAAGTTTGCTCATAGTCTGTACAGAGAGATCCCATAAAACTATGGCAGCATAGGTATTCCCTGTACTAAGCACAATTCAGCAGGAACAGTCCCTAAGTTTGCTCATAGTCTGTACAGAGAGATCCCATAAAACTATGGCAGCATAGGTATTCCCTGTACTAAGCACAATTCAGCAGGAACAGTCCCTAAGTTTGCTCATAGTCTGTACAGAGAGATCCCATAAAACTATGGCAGCATAGGTATTCCCTGTACTAAGCACAATTCAGCAGGAACAGTCCCCTAAGTTTGCTCATAGTCTGTACAGAGAGATCCCATAAAACTATGGCAGCATAGGTATTCCCTGTACTAAGCACAATTCAGCAGGAACAGTCCCTAAGTTTGCTCATAGTCTGTACAGAGAGATCCCATAAAACTATGGCAGCATAGGTATTCCCTGTACTAAGCACAATTCAGCAGGAACAGTCCCCTAAGTTTGCTCATAGTCTGTACAGAGAGACCCCATAAAACTATGGCACATAGGTATTCCCTGTACTAAGCACAATTCAGCAGGAACAGTCCCCTAAGTTTGCTTATAGTCTGTACAGAGAGATAGCACAGAGAGTGTTGGATCCCCAGTATAATGATACATTACAGTACAATGCTGTATAAGAGATAAGCTCAGATAAGATTCACATTTTGTTGCAGGTAATTTACACCAGTGCGAGAGAGAAAATATCAGAAGAGAATGAAAATGTAACAGAGAAGCAAAAAGGATTGGGGAGAGGTAAATCGGATGACTCGGGTTATGAGGGATTTAGGGGGATTACTGCTGTGCAGGAGAATAATTAGGAGGGATAACAGAGGAGGTGGGAGGCAGAATCATTCAGTTGGTTTCTGTGTCTATATGTGTCTATATGTGTCTATATGTGTCTATATGTGTCTATATGTGTCTGTATTTGTCTATATGTGTCTATATGTGTCTATATGTGTCTATATGTGTCTATGAGTATGAAAAAAAATAAAGACCAATTGAAAAGTTGCTTAAAATTTGCTAATCTAGAAAATACTGAAAGTTAAATTGAAGTTGAACCACCACTTTAAGGTTCAACCCAGCCTGTCTGGGGGTGCTGGGAGTTGTAGACATACCCCCCAACATTTTGGAAGTAAAAAGAGGGACACAAATATTTTATGCACGTAGCGCAGCAAATGCTTTTGACCACACCCGTTTCTGTGGCCACACCCCCTAATTACCATGATCATTTTACAGGTTATGAAAGTTTGAAAATATTTCTCTTTATCTAAAATGTTTTTTTTTTGTGTCTCAAAATTGTTACATACACAAGTATCTTATTTGCACCTGTGAGTTGTTCTGGGCTCTCTGCCAAAAGCCAATTAAGTGAGAAACGTTGTTTCTTTTTCTGGCTGTTCAGTGCAGAGAAAAGAGGGACTTTCCAGTACAAATGAGGGACTGTCAAAAGAGGGACTGTCCCTCCGAAAAAGGGACAGTTGGGATGGGCAGTAAATCCGGCCTTTACTAAGATGCACATTGAGTATTTCTGTCTCACTAAGATGAGGGCTGATTGGCCGCTTATATTTGGTCCAGAAATTGCTGATCCCTAATAGGCCCATAAATCCTGAAAATCAATTAGAATAAATGTCCCACGTATAAATAGATTGGACTGGAGTCTCTGTGGGTCGGTTCTTATGATACCAGAGATACCTGATCTGAGGCACCAATCATATAAACTAGGGGACCCCAACCTTTTTTTACCCGTGAGCCACATTCAAATGTGAAAAGATTTGGGGAGCAACATAAGCATGAAAATATCCCTTTGGGTGCCAAATAAGGACTGTGATTGGCTATTGGTAGCCCCTATGTGGACTCACAGCCTACAGGAGGGTCTGTTTGCCAGTACATCTGGTTTTTATGCAACTAAAACTCACTTCCGAGCCTGGAATTCAAAAATAAGCTCCTGCTTTGAGGCCACCGAGAGCAACATCCAAGGGGTCGGGGAGCAACATGTTACTCACGAGCTACTGGTTGGGGATCACTGATTATAAACCATTGGGGGCCAATATTATCTGCACAGAAAGGGCCCCATTGTGTTTACTACAAGGGACTACATAAGGGCTGTTCCTGCTGAATTGTGCTTAGTACAGGGAATACCTATGCTGCCATAGTTTTATGGGATCACTCTGTACAGACTATGAGCAAACTTAGGGACTGTTCCTGCTGAATTGTGCTTAGTACTGGGGAATATCTATGCTGCCATAGTTTTATGGGATCTCTCCGTACAGACTATGAGCAAACTTAGGGACTGTTCCTGCTGATTTGTGCTTAGTACAGGGAATACCTATGTACCATAGTTTTATGGGATCTCTCTGTACAGACTATGAGCAAACTTAGGGGACTGTTCCTGCTGAATTGTGCTTAGTACAGGGAATACCTATGCTGCCATAGTTTTATGGGATCTCTCTGTACAGACTATGAGCAAACTTAGGGACTGTTCCTGCTGAATTGTGCTTAGTACAGGGAATACCTATGTACCATAGTTTTATGGGATCTCTCTGTACAGACTATGAGCAAACTTAGGGGCTGTTCCTGCTGAATTGTGCTTAGTACAGGGAATACCTATGCTGCCATAGTTTTATGGGATCTCTCTGTACAGACTATGAGCAAACTTAGGGACTGTTCCTGCTGAATTGTGCTTAGTACAGGGGAATACCTATGCTGCCATAGTTTTATGGGATCTCTCTGTACAGACTATGAGCAAACTTAGGGGACTGTTCCTGCTGAATTGTGCTTAGTACAGGGGAATACCTATGCTGCCATAGTTTTATGGGATCTCTCTGTACAGACTATGAGCAAACTTAGGGACTGTTCCTGCTGAATTGTGCTTAGTACAGGGAATACCTATGCTGCCATAGTTTTATGGGATCTCTCTGTACAGACTATGAGCAAACTTAGGGACTGTTCCTGCTGAATTGTGCTTAGTACAGGGAATACCTATGCTGCCATAGTTTTATGGGAACTCTCTGTACAGACTATGAGCAAACTTAGGGACTGTTCCTGCTGAATTGTGCTTAGTACAGGGAATACCTATGCTGCCATAGTTTTATGGGATCTCTCTGTACAGACTATGAGCAAACTTAGGGACTATTCCTGCTGAATTGTGCTTAGTATATAGGAAAACTCTACCAAAAACCTGTTTTTTGAGAAATTGCTTGCAATTGTATTCCCTTTTAATGGGCAAAAACCATATTTTTGGGTTGAGTTCTCCTTTAAATACTAATTGTGTAATATTGAGCCCCTGGAGACTTAGAAGCTGGAGAGACAACAGTTAATCTTGGATTTATGACAAGGAGGATTCCCAATAAATCAGTTGCAGAAAGTGGAGGGGACCCCAGGACCCCCCTGCTTTATTATAGTGTTGGGACTGCAAAAATTCTTTCTGCCCCCCTCCCCCCCACCTTTAGACAGAGGTCTCTCTAAATGCAACTCCCGGCCAGAGACTCCCTTTATCTTTATTCCAGACACTTTCCCAATTCGGAAGGTAATGTGATCGGTTTAAAGGGGCAGTAAAAGTGTCACTTTGTGGAATGAAATGAATGGAGGTGCCAGAATTATGGGTCTCATTATGGGAACTCTCAGCGTTTGGCAGTCAGAATCCCCAGTGCAGGATCCAAGAAGGAGCGAAGCTGCGAGGGTCGCCCTGTTGCTCTCCTCTTACACATTTATTTAGCAGACGGGAGGGAACAAGTCTGGTCTATTCACCAACTACAGACAGAGCTGCAATCTGACCCTGACCGGGGGCTCTTATTGGGGGGGGGGGAGGAATAATAAAGAATCAGAGGTTTTTGGCTCAGTGACACATTTGGAAACACTCAAACGCCTAGAAATCACCCAAATATGTGTTTTTCTTTCCAATTAAAGAATATTGCTTCCATGTTAGGAAATAGCAGCTACTGCTCTGGAGAAGAGCGACCCCTTTATTCTACTTTCCTCATTGCAATAACTATACTGATATCCATAGTATTCTCTCTACAGACTATGAGCTAATATAACAGGCTGTTCCTGCTGAATTGTGCTTAGTACAGAGGAATACCTATGCTGCCATAGTTTTATGGGATCTCTCTGTACAGACTATGAGCAAACTTAGGGACTGTTCCTGCTGAATTGTGCTTAGTACAGGGAATACCTATGTGCCATAGTTTTATGGGATCTCTCTGTACAGACTATGAGCAAACTTAGGGGGCTGTTCCTGCTGAATTGTGCTTAGTACAGGGAATACCTATGCTGCCATAGTTTTATGGGATCTCTCTGTACAGACTATGAGCAAACTTAGGGGACTGTTCCTGCTGAATTGTGCTTAGTACAGGGAATACCTATGCTGCCATAGTTTTTTGGAATTTCTCTGTACAGACTATGAACAAATTTAGGGACTGTTCCTGCTGAATTGCTAAGGGATTATGATAGTACATAAGGCTGATAAGTTAGTTTAGTGCCAGGCAAGTGGGAACAATGGAGTGCTATGCAAGGCTGAGTCAGTAACACTTTCAGTGAAATGTGCAGAACCTGCAGGGAGAAAATAAACACTGGTAGTGTTGCCCTTTAAAATCTGTGTTGTGTTGAGTTTGTGTTGTAGTAAATGTCACTGGATATTTCTGTTTTCAGAAAATATGAAAACACCCCGTAGCGGCTGCGAGTTTATTGTCTGCGGCCGGTGAACCGTGAAAAGCGAATAATTGCGGCCGGAGGCTCGGAACCAGAACGTCACATCCTAAAATACTGAGTAGTGATGAGAAGACGAGATACGGCTGTAACTGGTCCAATAACACCAATAGTAAATACAATATGTCTGCGGCCAAGTTCAACTGGGGAACGGGAGTCCAACTCCCTGCAGCCACTCACAGCCAAAGGCCATTGCAAAAACAAGCGCAAAAAACAAAACAACTCCCTGTCTCCTGCCTGACACCTCCCAGTGAACAGTCCAAATTAGCCCCCCAAACTCTACTAATGTTACCCCCAAACTCTACTAATGTTACCCCCAAACTCTACTAATGTTACCCCACAAACTCTACTAATGTTACCCCCAAACTCTACTAATGTTACCCCACAAACTCTACTAATGTTACCCCCAAACTCTACTAATGTTAACCCCAAACTCTACTAATGTTACCCCCAAACCCTACTAATGTTACCCCCAAACTCTACTAATGTTACCCCCCAAACTCTACTAATGTTAACCCCAAACTCTACTAATGTTACCCCCAAACTCTACTAATTTTACCCCCCAAACTCTACTAATGTTACCCCCAAACCCTACTAATGTTACCCCCAAACTCTACTAATGTTACCCCCCAAACTCTACTAATGTTAACCCCAAACCCTACTAATGTTACCCCCCAAACCCTACTAATGTTAACCCCAAACTCTACTAATGTTAACCTCAAACTCTAGTAATGTTAACCCCAAACTCTACTAATGTTAACCCCAAACTCTACTAATGTTACCCCCAAACTCTGATAATGTTAACCTCAAATACTACTAATGTTAACCCCAAACTCAACTAATGTTACCCCCAAACTCTACTAATGTTAACCCCAAACTCAACTAATGTTACCCCCCAAACCCTACTAATGTTAACCCCAAACTCTACTAATGTTAACCCCAAACCCTATTAATGTTAACCCCAAACTCTACTAATGTTACCCCCAAACTCTACTATTGTTAACCCCAAACTCTACTAATGTTAACCCCAAACCCTACTATTGTTAACCCCAAAAGTTAACCCCAAACTCTACTAATGTTAACCCCAAACCCTATTAATGTTAACCCCAAACTCTACTAATGTTACCCCCAAACTCTACTATTGTTAACCCCAAACTCTACTAATGTTAACCCCAAACCCTACTATTGTTAACCCCAAAAGTTAACCCCAAACTCTACTAATGTTAACCCCAAACCCTATTAATGTTAACCCCAAACTCTACTAATGTTACCCCCAAACTCTACTATTGTTAACCCCAAACTCTACTAATGTTAACCCCAAACCCTACTATTGTTAACCCCAAAAGTTAACCCCAAACTCTACTAATGTTACCCCCAAACTCTCTCATGGGACGGGTGCCCTATAATAACAGCAAGTTTGTTTTCTAAGCACAATGAGTGACATAAGAAAGCTCAGCAATGCAGAGGAACCAACAACTCTTTGGATGTATTTATTGATAATGAACTGCCTGGCACTAATTAGCAAAGAATAATAATGATTAATTGCAGTGAATACAGATAAAAGCCTTTCCCCCACTGCTGACTCCAGTTCTACCTGCGCTTGTGCCTCAGGAACAGTCTGTACAGGAGACGCAGTGTCGCTTTAAGATCTGTCACTAGACTTAGAGATAAGGGTCAGTTGCCCAAAGCAGAGTTACCAACTGGGTCTATTGCCCCCCAGCTCAACACAGTATTAGATACCCCAATACTTAAACCCCCCGATAGTCACCTGAAGGGTTAATAAAATTCTGTATCATCCCTCCCTCCAAAAGCAGATCCAGCGCCAGCGAGACGTTATGAACCTGTTGGAAGAAACAGAAATCCAGAACTTGGGGAGCAGCAGATCTGGATCAAATAGGGGGTGTCTTATGTTGGGTGGAGATGGTCTTCAACCCCAATGTTTCTATATATCTGTAACCTTGTTATGAGCTAAGGGGCCCAGTCTGAAGGTCAGTTAGGGGGAGATTTGGGGTGAGTGTTTATTTGTACCCTGGGTACCCCTGGAACTATAGCAGGGTGACACCCCAATGTTTCTATATATCTGTAACCTTGTTATGAGCTAAGGGGGCCCAGGCTGAAGGTCAGTTAGGGGGAGATTTGGGGTACCCCTGGAAGTACAGTAATATTAGGGTACTATCACACAAAGCAGGTGTGCGGCGGCAGCAGCGGGAATAATATGACTGGGGGGGGTTAATATATTTAAATGACACTTTTCGGAGTCTGATGAAAGATTCATGAGATTCTGAAAAAAGTGACTGATTCTTGGGCCGGGAATGTTCACAAGGAAACATATTATTTCTGCCGTCTGTCAGATGAAAACACTGGTGTTGTTCTGCCTAATCTCCAACATCTGTCTGTCTGTCTGTCTGTCTGTCTGTCAGTCAGGGACGAGGCAGAAACAGTCAGGGTCGGATTGGGGGGCCTTGGCCCACTGGGGCTGATGCCTCACTGTAGAGTCCAGCAGCGGGTTGAGTACCCGTGGGTTACCCGAAAAAAATCGGGCACCCTGCGGAATGAGGGAGGGTTTTCATTGGTGGGTATAGATGCGGGTCGGTTGCAGGTCTCATCTAAATGTCTTATCTTATGTAATATTGTCTATATTTTACGAAACATGTTTCTGTCACCGCCCACTTTTGATGGCGGCACTTCCTGTTTGCAGCACCGTCACTTCCTGTTTGATGGTGGCCGGCGGCTTGCGGTTCGGGGTTGCGGATAAGGCAGTTGCGGGTCCGGTAGCGGATCAAAGTGGCTAAATATACTGGGGCCCACCGGGTTTTTTCCCGGTATCCCGCCAGCCCAGTCCGACCCTGGGAACAGCAAAGCTCTTAATAAACTGTCAGCTTCTCGGGCTCGCTGCTCATGGCCGGTCAAATCCGATTGACAGTTATCTTGTGTTCCTGGGTGCCGGGAGTCAGGAAAAAGGAGCCGAGATTCATGAAATAGCCTTCCAGTTGCCCGATGAGGAGCAGGAGGATTACGCCATCAGCAAACTGCAATAGACAGGGGGATACAGACTAAGAACTCAATGAAATCACAAGAGAGGTTATTGCTTGCTCTGCTTTAGCTAAGCCTCCTTATATCCGTAATCTGTCCAAACCCCGCCCACTTCCCTGCAAGCTCTGCCCCCTTTAAAGGCCACATATCACACTTTGATTTCTCTGGGGCCTCTTTCTGAATCTAATTACGCCACTGGGTGTAGTTGGCCTTTAAGCAAAGACTTCTGGGAGTATTTCTTGTAGGCCACACCCTCCTGTTCCAGCCCATTATATAAATTGGGGAGGTTTGGCGGCTTTGTTTAATTTCATTTATGATTTCAGTTTGGGCCGATGGATAACTGGGACTTGATTGGGAAAGTGAATTAATGCCTCCCCGGCCGACTCGTTACTCGTCTGATACGTTCCCTGCAATTTATCATAACCCACATGATATATTTATTTTCCTCTTGGGCCGACGCTGGTGACAAACACCACAGAGACTTTATGGTAGGGATGCACCGAATCCACTATTTTGGATTCGGCCGAACCCCCGAATCCTTTGTGAAAGATTCGGCCGAATACCGAACCGAATCCGAACCCTAATTTGCATATGCAAATTAGGGGTGGGAAGGGGGAAAAAATTTACTTCCTTGTTTTGTGACGAAAAGTCACGTGATTTCCCTCCCCATCCCTAATTTGCATATGCAAATTAGGATTCGGATTCGGTTCGGCCGGGCAGAAGGATTCGGCCGAATCCGAATCCTGCTGAAAAAGGCCGAATCTTGGCCGAATCCGAATCCTGCTGAAAAAGGCCGAATCTTGGCCGAATCCCGAACAGAATCCTGGATTCGGTGCATCCCTACTTTATGGCCTACATTCCTGGCGGATAATCTACTCCCCGCACCCTGACAGCTGATTCCAGGGAAAAGGGAACGTTATCCGGGGGAAAATTTCATGGTTATTTAAAGCTTTGTTGGTAACTATTGTATAAATCCTACGGGAAACCGCTCGCTCCTAATTCCTCCGCATTGTTCTTCCGAATGTCAGGGAGTCGCACTCCCTGCAGCCTCAGAGTGGGCCACATTCAGAACTAAGAGGCGCAGTATAATCTGTCTTGTTGTATTTTTATTTCTGCATATTTTTTACATGTTTTTAGTGGATCCCCACTGCTTACCCTGATTCTCTATTTCTCTATTCTCTATTTCTACTTCCTGCTCCTGGCCTGTTCTCTTTCCCATGGACAGCTTCACTTTGGCTCCACCTTCTGTCCATGGGAAAGAGAACAGCCCAAGAGCAAGACATTCAGACTACTGTACCTGGGTAAGTACTGGGGGAGACTGGATAAACTAACCAAGAAGGAGGAGGACAGGGAACCAGAATGGGGGATGGGGTTTCTGAATTTTCTTATCTGGGTGCAGGTTCCTAGATGGACTAAAGTAGGCCAAGAGTTTATCCCAAGTGGACTTTGTTTTTACCCTGCATAGACCAAAGAGAAACCCAAGTGCCATAGACTCTACCACCAAAGAAGGTTCTACCCAAAACCACAGCGTGGCCCTCACTAAGTACCTGGCTCTCCAGCTCCGTCAGTGTCAGGCTCAGGTTTACCAGGTGCTTGTTCATTCATGATGGCCTGAAACATCGGAAATAAAGTTAATTTAGCAACACAGAACGGTAGATTGTAAGCTCTGTGGGGCAAGCACCTCATTCCTCTTGCGTCACTCAACAATGAAGCTCTTAATAATGAAGGGTGTATGGGGGGAGGGATTAAGGGGGCCATTGATGGGGTCTTTGCTCTGGGGCCACCAGTGGGTGCCCCCTATAGTCACATGACTGAACACAACATAGTCCCCCTTTGCCCTTGAAATTCAAAGCAACGAGGCAGAATCCCACAATGCAACGGGGCCCCTAAGGGGGAGACAGCTCAGGGGTGTATAGAATACGGGGTAACTACTAACTCCAGCTGATCTAATTCATATCTATTCACCTTCTTTACATCCTCGACTCTCTCAGGACTCTGCTCGAACAGGTGATCAAACGCGTCGGGCTCTGCGCAAAAATATAAACCCAAATTCCATGGAAGTGGGGTCACATGATGACATATTTAGGAGCCCTAATTACTAACCCAATGATTACCGGGGCACCATGAGAGTTGGGCTTAGCTAACAAGTAGAATGGGGCCCCAATAATAAAATGCATGGACCCACCTTACCAGGCTCAATTATCCCAAACCTTCTCCTATGATCTGTCCAAACTCTGCCCCCTTCCCCACCCATTTGAGACCCACATCATTGTGTCACGTCCCTAATCCACTTGGCCATACCCAAACTCCACCTACAGTCCACCCAACCCCCACACTTCTCGTGTGAACCCCTCTGTCACTGGTTCTCTTACTGGAGTATCCCCAATACTATGGGTCCCAAATATGGTCCCAATAATATGATCCAAAAACATGGTCCAATAATATGGGTCCTAAATCTGCCATTATGCTGGCAAAGAGATTGTATTTCTTAGAAGAGGTCCATAACACAATAGGAGGGCTATGAGAAAAGCTAACCAAGGTTCTAACCAGCCAGGAGAACAATGGAGTGTTGTTCAGGGCTGAAACTGCAGGCTGAGTTAGTACTGCCGCCAGAGAACAAAGTACAAGGGAAATCGTTTTCAAAGGGAAAATAAAACGAGGTACAGCAGCCCTTTAGCTATTTGCCATCCCCACTTCATTCCTGGTGTGTAATTGTGCATTTTATATGCACCCGCACTATTCAGAGAAAGCAGCCGGGAGTCATAAATAAAACATGCTTTCACCTACTTGATTTGGCATCTCCGTCCCTGAAGAAATCCACGGGAAGAGATTCACGGGCAGAGACGGTTTTAATGAGGAGGTAAAAAACAGAGAGGTAAACAAATAAATCACTGCGAACCGGGGCCCCTGACACCGGCGCCTAAGAACATAAGCTCTGTAACCTTTACACAGGGAAGACTGTAAGCTCCTCTCCCAATCTGGGATCCACTGGAGATAAAGCCAGCAGATACAGTTTCAAATGATCTTAGGGTGTTAGTAGTTAGAACCAGCAGTGCAGAGAACATAAACAGCCAGATCTCCACATAACTATAAGCCCAGTGAGAATGAGGAATGATGGCTATTGGGAAGTCGCTTAGAGTTATTGCTTTGAGATATTGTTTCAGGAGTCAGAACCAGCAGTTCAGAGAACAGAAAGGGACAGACAGTGACAATGAGTGGATGGTGGAACTCCTCTCACTTGCTGCCAGTAATATATTCAATAACGTTCTCTGTTTTCATTCCGTTTCGGGTCGGCTGTTTAGAAAAGGAGAAGAACGTTAAGTCATTTGATCGGGACGAGGGGAAATGTCGGATATAATTGGCGCCCGGGAGTCGGATCTGCTCAGTTCTATCCACTTTAGTGACGCCTTTTATGTGACTTGATAACGTTCAGGATAAAATCAGATTGGAAACTTTGCTCAATTATGAATTTGTGTTCTCCTCCAAAAATCCAAGGTCCATGCGGCAAACTTACCCTTTAGTAATTGTGTCAAAATGTAAAGTAGTTGAGGGGGGACTAGGCAAAACAGGTAAATGCCAAACAGTACCACAGTCATAGAGGGATATCTGTTCCCTATAACACGAGGATCAAGAGACAGAAAGCAATAGGGCATTATGGGTAACACAATCTTGACTGGCAATCAAATAGCACTCCCCACCAAGGCCACTTAGGTCACCTTGTGATCTAGGGGCTTCCACCTTCAATTCAAGAGACTGTGAGGAGCTTAGTGGGTTGAGTTGACCCAAGTTTGGATGCTCTGCAAACGGTGGAAGAGACAAGATCAAGGCAACTGTAGACAACATTGGCCCAAGTTTTGATGCTAAAGCACAGAAATCAAGACAACCAAGAACAACTGCAAAAGGTGGTACACAAAACAATATATAAAGTATACAAGAGGAGACAAGACCAAATGCAGTAGACAAGGCTGACCCACTTGGATGCAAAAGCACCCAAACCAAGACAAGACTGTTTGCAAACGGTTGATGAGTACACAAACCCAAGTCAAAGCCATATCCAAGATTATGCAAAACCAAGACAAGACCAAGTACAACGGTAAACAAGGGTGATCCAAGCTTGGGTACAAAAACACCCAAAGCAAGACAAGAAAAACTGCAAAGGCGGTAGAGTACACAAGTCCAAGTCAATATACAAAAGTATGCAAGACCGAGAGAAGACCAAGTACAACAGTTGGCAAGACTGACCTATGCTTGGGTGCAAAAGCATTCCAGGTGGAAGAGTATGCAAGACAAGATCAACAGTACACAAGACCAAGAGCAATAAGGTTGACCCAAGTTTGAGTACAAAACACTCCAGCTGAAAGTGTACAAAAGACCAAGACAAGTCCATATACAAACATATAAAAGACTACACAAGACTGACCCAAGCTCGGGTGCAAGAGCACTCCATGTTGAAGAGCATACAAGACAAGAAAAACAGAGCACAAACCCAGGAAAAGATTACACAAGACCAAGGGCAATAAGGCTGAACCAAGCTTGGGTGCAAGAGCAATCCAGGTGGAAGAGCATACAAGACAAGGAAAGCAGTGCACAAACCCAAGCAGACAATTACACAAGACCAAGGTCAACAAGGCTGACCCAAGCTTGGGTGCAAGAACACTCCAGTATATACAAGACCAAGACAAGACCAACGGTGCACCCAAGTAGAAGATGAGACAAGACCAAGTGCATTCAAAGACAAGTTGGCCATTCATATGTAGATCCACTCATTAGGGAAGGTCACCAGGTGAGAAGATCTTTCCTCAGTTTGGTCACCCTCAGTCCAACAATCATATTCTAAAAGTGAGCCTATGTCTGGTTGATGCGGTGAGGAACACATCAACGATTTGGTAGAGCCTTCAACCAAGTGAGATTTTGAAACCCTCCTGATATTATCTGGAGAGTTTATGAGTTTACCCCCCCCATGGGTAAAATAACCTAGTGCCCCTAGTGAGTCTGTAGGGGCAGAATCAGCAGCTAATAGCCCTCTGTGTATGGCCGGTTAAGACAGATGGACAGTATTGGAACCCAAGAAGAACAGAACCTAAAACCAACCACATCCATCACCTGTTCTGTTGAAAAGGAGAAACGGACTTTATAATATTCAATCCTGACTCCAAACAACACTTTCACCCATTCCTGTACCGGCCAATAACATCACTTGCCTTTTTATGCCAAAAATCAATATTTTCATTCTTCACCAGTTCCTGCTAAAAGCACTAAAAGCCTTGGCGACATCAAATCATGTGCGGCTTGTTATTAGTAGCAGGGCTGCTCTCCCCAGTGTGGGAGGCATTAATAATGGATTTAGATCCCAATTCACTTGGTGTGAGTCAGTTATATCTTTGCACAGAAGCCACAAAGGGGACCCCGGAATTACAGGTGCAGGCTGCTGGGGATTTCAGGGTTCACAGATCACATGGAGAAAACAGAATAAATATATATTCAGTGCCCCCAATAGTATTCCTCTGCCAGGTTGCAGCTCCCTAATGATCTATAGGATTGGGGTACAGACATTCTATACAAGACAAAAGTATATCAGTACCAGGGGTAACCAGATCGCACCTCCACTTTGATCACTTCTACTGCCACGTTGGAAGGAAGCTCCAAGTCCGGACGGAAGTGCTGTGCAAGGGCCACAATGAGGTGCAATGTACACAGTAGGTCTTTGTTGTGGATCTCTGTTTGGGAAACAGATAAAGTGTAAGCTCTTCACCCAATTATACATTACCGTCACCCCCACCTGCTGTCCTCAAGTCATGTAACCCCAGAAATCTCCCAAAATTGTGTTGATTTAGGGAATAATGGCAGGACTGATACACTAGGGCCCACTTGATTATATTTAGAGGGCACCCACTAAGACTGGAGGAAAGGAGATATCACCATCAGCATAGGAAGGGGTTCTTTACTGTAAGGGCAGTCAGGTTATGGGATTCCCTACCAAGAGAGGGGAAATGAGTGATTCATTGGTGGGGAGGAAAGGTGATTTCACCATCAGCATAGGAAGGGGTTCTTTACTGTAAGAGCAGTCAGGTTATGGGATTCCCTACCAAGAGAGGGGGAATGAGTGATTCATTGGTGGGGAGGAAAAGAGATCTCACCATCAGCATAGGAAGGGGTTCTTTACTGTAAGGACAGTCAGGTTATGGGATTCCCTACCAAGAGAGGGGAAATGAGTGATTCATTGGTGGGGAGGAAAGGTGATTTCACCATCAGCATAGGAAGGGGTTCTTTACTGTAAGAGCAGTCAGGTTATGGGATTCCCTACCAAGAGAGGGGGAATGAGTGATTCATTGGTGGGGAGGAAAAGAGATCTCACCATCAGCATAGGAAGGGGTTCTTTACTGTAAGGACAGTCAGGTTATGGGATTCCCTACCAAGAGAGGGGATGGCGGGGAGGAAAAGAGATCTCACCATCAGCATAGGAAGGGGTTCTTTACTGTAAGGACAGTCAGGTTATGGGATTCCCTACCAAGAGAGGGGAATGAGTGATTCATTGGTGGGGAGGAAAGGAGATCTCACCATCAGCATAGGAAGGGGTTCTTTACTGTAAGGACAGTCAGGTTATGGGATTCCCTACCAAGAGAGGGGAATGAGTGATTTATTGTTGGGGAGGAAAGGAGATCTCACCATTAGCAGAGGAAGGCGTTCTTTACTGTAAGGACAGTCAGGTTATGGGATTCCCTACCAAGAGAGGGGGATTGAGTGATTCATTGGTGGGGAGGAAAGGAGATTTCACCATCAGCATAGGAAGGGGTTCTTTACTGTAAGGGCAGTCAGATTAGGGGATTCCCTACCAAGAGAGGGGAATGAGTGATTCATTGGTGGGGAGGAAAGGAGATCTCACCATCAGCATAGGAAGGGGTTCTTTACTGTAAGGACAGTCAGGTTATGGGATTCCCTACCAAGAGAGGGGAATGAGTGATTATTTGTTCTAACTTGTTCTTTTATGTCAAGGACCCCTGCAATATGGGGGTGCCCCTCTTGCTTCAGCCCTGATTTGTAAGCAACTTGTTACTATTGTAGGGTGTGAACACACAGGAAATATTTGTGCTTTTTATTCCCAAAGCCACAGGAATGTATCACACGGGGAATGACATGTCTGTCTGCAGAAATCAATTTGCTCTGAAAAGCTCATAAATGAATTAGGAGAGAAAGCTAAAATCTGCCGTTAGCTAATCCCGTGCTAATAAGGATTGTGCAGAACTTCACCCCCAGCTGACATACTTGCAGAATCTCATAATATAAACCAAACGGCCGTGTCATGTGACAGCCAAACCCCAGCGCCCAGACACATGAGACGCCGCCGATCCGTGTTTGTTTGGCCAGAGACATGATATATATTATTTTTGCCTTTTCTTTCACAAGATTTCTGGGTTTTACATTCGCTCCGGGCTGACGTACAGACTGCCTGGTTGTCAGGGAAACTACAATTACCTCCGGCTCAAATGTATAATTTTCTGTTCTCTGCCAATGCCACCGTCGCAACTTTGCTGGTCCAAGTGAGACATCTGTTGATCTAAAATTTACTTTCATGTCCTTTCCCAATTCTCTCTTTTTTTTCTAAACTTGAATTCTAGTGAATTAATATCCTCAGGGGAATCTTCTATTTTTCTGACATTTGTAACAGGAGAAGATCGTGAGATCTGTTTATAATTTTATATATTGGAACAGGGAAGGAAAATAGAAATTGGACATTTCTTGAAAAACATTCCCTAAAGGAACCTCACATTGAAGTTCTGCAAAACAATAAATGCAATGACTCCAGAACTTTGTGCATGGAAATGTCAGCTTGGGTTGGTGGAACCAGAAATTTACATCAGTTTGGGTTGGTGCAACTGGGGTTGGGGAAATATGATCCAGGAAAGTAATTGTGGGTAATTGGAACCACAAATAAGATCTAGTAATGTAATTGGATGTTGGTGGAACCAGAAATCAGATCTAGTCATGTCAACTTGGAATGATGGAACCAGAAATCAGATCTAGTCATGTCATGGGGTGTTGGTGGAACCAGAAATCAGATCTAGTAATGTCAGCTTTGGATGGTGGAACCAGAAATCACAAATCAGATCTAGTAATGACAACTTTGGATGGTGGAACCAGAAATCAGATCTAGTCATGTCACCTTAGGATGGTGGAACCAGAAATCAGATCTAGTAATGTCAGCTTGGGATGGTGGAAACAGAAATCAAATCTAGTCATGTCAACTTGGGATGGTGGAACCAGAAATCACAAATCAGATCTAGTAATGTCAACTTTGGATGGTGGAACCAGAAATCAGATCTGGTCATGTCAACTTTGGATGGTGGAACCAGAAATCAGATCTGGTCATGTCAACTTGGGATGGTGGAACCAGAAATCAGATCTAGTCATGTCAACTTGGGATAGTGGAACCAGAAATCAAATCTAGTAATGTAAGCTTGGGATGGCGGAAACAGAAATCAAATCTAGTCGTGTCAACTTGGGATGGTGGAACCAGAAATCACAAATAAGATCTAGTAATGTCATGGAGTGTTGGTGGAACCAGAAACCAGATCTAGTCATGTCATCAGGTGTTGGTGGAACCAGAAATCAGATCTAGTCATGTCATCAAGTGGCGGTGGAAGCAGAAATCAGGTCTAGTCATGTCACCTTAGGATGGTGGAACCAGAAATCAGATCTAGTAATGTCAGCTTGGGATGGTGGAAACAGAAATCAAATCTAGTCATGTCAATTTGGGATGTTTGAGCCAGAAATCAGATCTAGTAATGTCATGGAGTGCTGGTGGAAGCAGAAATCAGATCTAGTCATGTCATCTGTGGATGGTGGGACCAGAAATTAGATCTATGAATGTCAGCTTGGGATGGTGGAACAGAAATCAAATCTAGTCATGTCAACCTGGGATAGTGGAACTAGAAATCAGATCCAGTCATCGGGTGTTGGTGGAACCAGAAATCAGATCTAGTAATTTCAACTTGGGATGGTGGAACCAGAAATCAAATCTAGTCATGTCAACTTGGGAGGGTGGAACCATAAATCAGATCTAGTAATGTCAGTTTGGATTGGTGGAACTGGGGTGGATGAAATCAGATCCAGTATTGTTATGGGGTTTGTTGGAACCAGAATTATATATAATAATGTAATTGTTGGTTGGTGGAACCAGAAATCAGATCTTTTAAAGTCATGGGGCATTGGTGGAACCAGAAATCAGATCTAGTCATGTCAACTTGGGATGGTGAAACAACACACAGATCTGGTAATATCAACTGGAGTTGATGGAACTACACTGTTGAAATCATGTTCTGTATGAGAAACAGGTATTGACATTGTACCTTTTATGAAACTATAATTGAGGGAATTGTAAATCAGTTCCTGTAACCTGAATTGGAGTTGGCGGTACCAGAAATGAAAGCTGGACAGGGGGGGGGGGTGGATGAAAAAATCAGATCCAGTGTTTTGTATCGGGCAAAACCACAAACTAGATCCTGTAACAGTACCTGGGGGTTCACTGGAGAATCTATAAATCAGATCTACTAATCTCAACTGAGTTTGCTGGTATCAGATCTGTAAGAGGAACAGGGGTAGGTGGATCATCAAATCAATCCAGTAATGTCAGTTAGGGTTGGAGAAACCAAAAAACAGGTTCTTTAAGAATCTCTTAGAGGAACCGGTGTTCCAGATCTAGAAATCAGAAACTATAAGATCAACTGGATTTTAGGGAAACAGAAATTAGATCATGTAAGAGGAACTTAGGGGAAACCATCCCACAATGCATGAAGAATGGAACCTGAAGGAGACCCGTGCAGCAATACTCACCATTTATGCTCCATTTCAGGTCAGTCTCCTGCAGTTGCAGACTCTGGGATATGGCCTCCATGATGATTCCCAACTTGCGCTTCTGGCTGTTGGCTGACAGCACAATCTCCTCCACCTCCAACTTCATTCCAGCTATTTTTTCTGAGGGGGATAAAACATGTGGAGCCCCAAACATCTAGTAGTCCACCCCATTTGTAAAGGTAGACCCTCTTACTGGATGATCAGAGGGCAACAATATTGATTCTCCCATCCATACTTCTAAATACAGGGATGATCTGCCAACACCCTTGTGCAAGAGGAACTAGGGGTTATAGGGTGCACCTCCCATGAATTGGTTTTGGGTTATGATATGAAGGAACATAAAGGACTCACTGAGCAGATGGTGAAGAACGAGCCCATCGTACAGATCCTCTTCTAGGCTCTTCACCACAATGTGCTCCTCTTTCAGTTCGCCGTTGATCCAATCGATCAGGAACTGGAAATGGAGACAACAAAGCCTGTGTCGGACTGGGTAGAACCTACCAGAGAACCTGCCACCCTCACCCACTCTTGGGGCAATTAGTTCTAGATAGTGTGACATGGTATAGGTTTCTATATAGAACTTTGCCACAATGGATATAAGGACAGGTTGGTGGGAACTGCCCACTGATTAAGCCCTTCTTTATTTTGCCTGGTCCTTATCCCATGAACTAAGTCACTTTATCTCATTGTACCTCCAGCACCCGTAATTGCATTGCACCCAGCTCAGGGTGCCCAGCAGCCAAGACTATAGCAAGTAATGGGTAGGGAAATTCTATGAATACATTTGCCCTGAGCCATTTAGTTCCTGGGCTGATTAAGCTTCGGTGCCGCTTCCACTAATGACTTGCAAATGAGCCCTCAGGCCGGTTCTCTCCAAAGACTTTAATGTATTTAATAAGGAGAGGAAATGGGATTCTACGTGGGTCGGACTTGGGTCAGGGGTGAAGTTTGCTCATAATAAAGAGGCAGCTCGGATTTAATCATTTCCACCAGGCTGGGAGGATACAGAGAGAGGGATATAAACCAATATATAATATCCCCTGCATCTATTATGTAGAATTGCTGGACTACAATTCCCAGCATCCCCTAAAAAATCAACTGTCAGTTTATTTTCCATTACATTTAGGCTTCTTAGTTGTTATACCCCAGTCTGCCAAGTTATACCCTTTCTCCAACCCAACACCGAACCCTTCTTCTCCCGGGTCCACTTGGCCCTGCCCCTGATCCAAACCAATTCCAGTCCCCTTTACATCACCGATCCACCCTCCCCTTATATACCAAGCCCCACCTACTTACCCACCATAATTAAATGTGATCCTAATTTCCCAGAAGCACCTGACACTCAATAGGAGTTGCTGCCCGACATCCCGAATCAATTTGGGAAAGGCAGGGCTTATACACAGACATATATATATATATATATATAGTGAAACGTTCATTACCGTCTGCAGCTCTTGGAATCTGGGGTCATTTTTTGCGTTTGACTGTAAAAACTTCTTTATTTCTCCTGAAAAATTAATCAGGAGTTTAGGCAATAATCTCGGGTATTATAAGGGAAAATGTACCCCCTACTGTGAATGATAAGGATATTAGAAGTCACTGAGGGGTTGTTCTGTGACCATATAAAGGCACAAGGCTGCAGGCTGAGTTATACAGGGAACTCTGAGTATCACTCATGTATTATAAGGGATAATGTACCCCCTACTGTAAATGATAAGGATATTAGAAGTCACTGAGGGGTTGTTCTGTGACCATATAAAGGCACAAGGCTGCAGGCTGAGTTATACAGGGAACTCTGAGTATCACTCATGTATTATAAGGGATATTGTACCCCAACTGTAAATGATAAGGATATTAGAAGTCACTGAGGGGTTGTTCTGTGACCATATAAAGACACAAGGCTGCAGGCTGAGTTATACAGGGAACTCTGAGTATCACTCATGTATTATAAGGGATAATGTACCCCCTACTGTAAATGATAAGGATATTAGAAGTCACTGAGGGGTTGTTCTGTGACCATATAAAGACACAAGGCTGCAGGCTGAGTTATACAGGGAACTCTGAGTATCACTCATGTATTATAAGGGATAATGTACCCCCTACTGTAAATGATAAGGATATTAGAAGTCACTGAGGGGTTGTTCTGTGACCATATAAAGGCACAAGGCTGCAGGCTGAGTTATACAGGGAACTCTGAGTATCACTCATGTATTATAAGGGATAATGTACCCCCTACTGTAAATGATAAGGATATTAGAAGTCACTGAGGGGTTGTTCTGTGACCATATAAAGGCACAAGGCTGCAGGCTGAGTTATACAGGGAACTCTGAGTATCACTCATGTATTATAAGGGATAATGTACCCCCTACTGTAAATGATAAGGATATTAGAAGTCACTGAGTGGTTGTTCTGTGACCATATAAAGGCACAAGGCTGCAGGCTGAGTTATACAGGGAACTCGGAGTATCACTCATGTATTATAAGGGATAATGTACCCCCTACTGTAAATGATAAGGATATTAGAAGTCACTGAGGGGTTGTTCTGTGACCATATAAAGGCACAAGGCTGCAGGCTGAGTTATACAGGGAACTCGGAGTATCACTCATGTATTATAAGGGATAATGTACCCCCTACTGTAAATGATAAGGATATTAGAAGTCACTGAGGGGTTGTTCTGTGACCATATAAAGGCACAAGGCTGCAGGCTGAGTTATACAGGGAACTCTGAGTATCACTCATGTATTATAAGGGATAATGTACCCCCTACTGTAAATGATAAGGATATTAGAAGTCCCTGGGGGGTTGTTCTGTGACCATATAAAGGCACAAGGCTGCAGGCTGAGTTATACAGGGAACTCTGAGTATCACTCATGTATTATAAGGGATAATGTACCCCCTACTGTAGGATGTAAGGATATTCGAAGTCACTGCATTTGGAACCCTCTCAATACCTGGAGAATCATCGCTATCGAAAACACTGAGTTGAGCATCGCCGGATGGTAGAAGTGGGTCCATTTACGCTGTGGGGGAGTAATAAAAATGCAGAATTACTTTTCTAAATGAAGGAAATGTACAGATTTCATTGCTGGGGGTAGAAAATTGTGCAACACTGGAACAGAAAGTGCATTTGTTTTTTGGGATTCCTTGAGTAGCTCCTTGTTCTACTTATTATCAATGCAGGGCCCCATACATATAAATGTCCTGGATTACACTGATTATGTATCTGTCCTCCATTGTAACCAAAATCATATTAATATCAAATATCAAAAGTCATTATTGACATTATTGTTACATTTGCCTTTGTCGGGGCTCCAGTTAGAGGAGAGGGGCACCTGAATATCAAGGGCCTGTTCCCCCAACTAAAGAAGTAACTTGCCCTAAAACAGGTGCTAGAACTCCCCCCCCCCGTACCTGCACCGGCCCAGTCCTCTCACTTCTACAACCGACGTGACTTCTGCCCCCTCACTTCCTTATCCGCCCCCCAAATGTCTTTGACTCACTCGCTGCGTCACTTGTGGTCTCAGTGTAACAATATATACTTCCCCTTATTCATTGTGACAGTGTCTGAGTCTCACAGTCTGATTGGTGGGTTTCCTAATAGCGAAAGAACCAACGGGTTTCTAATCATTTGTGTTTTCAATAACATATTACTTAAAACATATTACTTAGTGTATATATATATATATATATATAAAACTCAGCCTGCAGCCTTGTGCCTTTATATGGTCACAGAACAACCCCTCAGTGACTTCTAATATCCTTATCATTTACAATAGGGGGTACATTATCCCTTATAATACATGAGTGATACTCAGAGTTCCCTGTATAACTCAGCCTGCAGCCTTGTGCCTTTATATGGTCACAGAACAACCCCTCAGTGACTTCTAATATCCTTATCATTTACAGTAGGGGGTACATTATCCCTTATAATACATGAGTGATACTCCGAGTTCCCTGTATAACTCAGCCTGCAGCCTTGTGCCTTTATATGGTCACAGAACAACCCCTCAGTGACTTCTAATATCCTTATCATTTACAGTAGGGGGTACATTATCCCTTATAATACATGAGTGATACTCAGAGTTCCCTGTATAACTCAGCCTGCAGCCTTGTGCCTTTATATGGTCACAGAACAACCCCTCAGTGACTTCTAATATCCTTATCATTTACAGTAGGGGGTACATTATCCCTTATAATACATGAGTGATACTCAGAGTTCCCTGTATAACAATAAAGGAAACAGACATTTATGTGACATCACAATGATAATACTTTATATGATTGAAGAACAAAGGGGTAGAACAATGGAGACAAAGGGAAATTTAAAGACACGTTAAATCAATATAATTTTATGACAATATTTCCAGTTAAAGGGAAAGCGCAGCGTCTTGTTCTGGAAGCAGACGTCAGACTGAGCGGCCAAGGGAGGAAACACAAACTCTTTGCGCTGCATTTTCATTGGTCCAGTTTAATAAAACAAAGTCTTTTCTTCTTCCCATTTGTTTTGATGTTATTTTAAAGGGACATTATCATTTCCTGTGTCACTTCATGGCTGCTAAACTACAACTCCCACGGACCTCTGCAATAGATACAATAGTGAGTTGAACATTGCAATGGGAAAGTCTCTTCCATTTATCTTATTCCTGAATAAAACCCAGACACAGAAACTATAAATATCACAACATAAAGGAACATTAAGCTCAATGGGGGTTCCTGGATCTTTGGCTCCAACAGCCGCACAGAGAGTATCGGGGGGTCGGAGGAATTGGGGGAGCAGTGCATTCCGCCACATAAGGCAGAACAGAGGAAGAATATAAATGCGCTCAGTCGAGGTGCTTGTACTTTGTAAACAGATTGTATAACACTCGCAGCGTCGACTTTAGGTCAAGGTTGACAATATCTGCAAAAGGAAGAAGAGAAAAGAATAAATGAAACGAAAAAGTCCTTCTCAGCAACGTTCCAGCATAAAAGTTACATAAAATGCTCATTGTTAATGCAAGCAGTGTCTGTCTGGCTCTTTATATCCGCCGCACTGCTGGTTCTGACTCAGGAATGGCTGAAAAGACCGAGTTACCTTCAGGTCTGGCTTTTGGCTTCTTCAGCCCCCCGTCCTGCATCAGCTCAAAGGAGAAGGCGACATTGTGAACCTGAATAAGAGGGAGAGTCATAAGAACACGGGACCCAGGTCATCTGTACAGCAGATACTCAGTCACACTATAGACCTGATGTATTTTATACACTTGCCCACCTGAGAGATACCCCTTAAATATAACTGCTACATTGAGTTCCTGCTGAATTGTGCTTAGTACAGGGAATACCTATGCTGCCATAGTTTTATGGGATCTCTCTGTACAGACTATGAGCAAACTTAGGGACTGTTCCTGCTGAATTGTGCTTAGTACAGGGAATACCTATGCTGCCATAGTTTTATGGGATCTCTCTGTACAGACTATGAGCAAATTTAGGGGACTGTTCCTGCTGAATTGTGCTTATTACAGGGAATACCTATGCTGCCATAGTTTAATGGGATCTCTCTGTACAGACTATGAGTAAACTTAGGGACTGTTCCTGCTGAATTGTGCTTAGTACAGGGAATACCTATGCTGCCATAGTTTTATGGGATCTCTCTGTACAGACTATGAGCAAACTTAGGGACTGTTCCTGCTGAATTGTGCTTAGTACAGGGGAATACCTATGCTGCCATAGTTTTATGGGATCTCTCTGTACAGACTATGAGCAAACTTAGGGGGCTGTTCCTGCTGAATTGTGCTTAGTACAGGGGAATACCTATGCTGCCATAGTTTTATGGGATCTCTCTGTACAGACTATGAGCAAATTTAGGGGACTGTTCCTGCTGAATTGTGCTTAGTACAGGGGAATACCTATGTACCATAGTTTTATGGGATCTCTCTGTACAGACTATGAGCAAACTTAGGGGCTGTTCCTGCTGAATTGTGCTTAGTACAGGGAATATCTATGCTGCCATAGTTTTATGGGATCTCTCTGTACAGACTATGAACAAATTTAGGGACTGTTCCTGCTGAATTGTGCTTAGTACAGGGAATACCTATGTTGCCATAGTTTTATGGGATCTCTCTGTACAGACTATGAGCAAACTTAGGGACTGTTCCTGCTGAATTGTGCTTAGTACAGGGAATACCTATGCTGCCATAGTTTTATGGGATCTCTCTGTACAGACTATGAGCAAATTTAGGGACTGTTCCTGCTGAATTGTGCTTAGTACAGGGAATACCTATGCTGCCATAGTTTTATGGGATCTCTCTGTACAGACTATGAGCAAACTTAGGGACTGTTCCTGCTGAATTGTGCTTAGTAAAGGGAATACCTATGCTGCCATAGTTTTATGGGATCTCTCTGTACAGACTATGAGCAAATTTAGGGGACTGTTCCTGCTCAGTTATACCTGTATAATTAAATGTTTACCCATTTACAACAGACCCTGCACCCACTCATCACTAGACTACACCCCTGGTGCCCAGTATAAGGTTTAGAAGTAGAAATAAAGAGCAATGACTGTGGGCAGAGTCTCAGCTTCTCCTCAAATGCCCCACATACCCCTGGATTTAAATCCCATATAAAAGAGGTCAATCCCAGATAAGTAACCCAGCCAATCACAGAGCCCTGCTCACCTTTTGTTCAAAGCCTTCCGGGGTCAGGTAGAAATTATGGAGAGGAACAAAATAGCCTTCGAGGAGCCCCATGAGCAACACCAGATAAACGCCGTCTGCAAACTGCGCACAGAAATTAATCAGCACTTTCCCAGGAAATAACAAACAGGAGACAACAGAGGAAAACTTTCCCTTTAGTTTTATCATTTCCATAACAAAGAAAAGAAATTTGCCTTCAGACAGAAAATGTAAATGTGAAGCTGCCAGACAGCGGCACAATCCTCCTCATTACGGATCAAATGTAATTGGAATTTGCCAGATTCCCCCCGACTTATACGGAATATAAATTATACAGCGGAAGCCGCTCTATAAGAGCCATTTGTTGTCACTCTGGGAATGGTGCTGCCATCATGATTTTTATTAGTCGTAAGTGTTGTAGAGAGGCCTTACCCTCCACATTGTGATTTCTCCATCTCATTTATAGATGTTGGCCAATGAGCCCTACTCTATACTGAAAGTCTAGAAACAGGGAGCCCAACTACTGACATGGCCAACGAATTAACAGTTTTGTAGAGGACTAAGATCACTATGGATTGGATACTTTTTGTGTTTTCAAGACCAGTCAAGGTCATTCAAGAGGAATGTCGGTAGAGTTGTAGGTCAATCAAGAACATCATCAGTAAATGTCAGCAGAGGTCTAGAGCATTTAAAAACAACATCAGTAGGGGCCAAGGTCATTCAAATGGAAGGTTGGTGGAGGTCTAGGTCATTCAAGTAAGAACATCAGTAGAGATTCAAGGAATTTAAGCAGAATGTTGGTAGAGGTTGAGGTCATTCACAATGACCATCAATAGGGGTCTAGTTCATTAATAAAGAATGTTAGGTAATTAATGCCTAATGTTGGTAGAGGTCTAGGTAATTAAAGCAGAACATCAGTAGAGATTTAAACAATTCAAGCAGAATGTTGGTAGAGGTCTAGGTCATTCAAGATGACCATCAATAGAGGTCTAGGTCATTATTAAAGAATGTTAGGTAATTAATGCAGAATGTTGGTAGAGGTCTAGGTCATTCAAGATAAACATCAATAGGGGTCTAGGTCATTATTGAAGAATGTTAGGTAATTTATGCAGAATGTTAGTCGAGGACTAGGTCATTCAAGATGACCATCAATAGGGGTCTAGGCCATTTAGGATGAATATTAGGTAATTAATGCAGAATGTTAGTAGAGGTCTAGGTTATTTAAGCAGAACATCAGTAGAGATTTAAGGAATTCAAGCAGAATGTTGGCAGAAGTCTAGGTCATTCAAGCAGAACATCAGTAGAGATTTACGGAATTCAAGGAGAATGTTGGTAGAGGTCTAGGTCATTCAAGATAAACATCAATAGGGGTCTAGGTCATTATTGAAGAATGTTAGGTAATTTATGCAGAATGTTAGTCGAGGTCTTAGTCATTTAAGTGAAATGCCGGCAGAGGTCTAGGTCATTGAAACAAAATGTTAGTAGAAGTCATTCCATATTAAAGGAATTAAATCAGAATGTTGGTAGAGGTCTAGGTAATTCAAGATGGACATCAGTAGGGGCCAAGGTCATTGAAAGAGAACATCAGTAGAGATCTACATAACTGAGGCAGAATGTTGGTAGAGGTCTAGGTCGTTCAAGATGAACATCAATAGGGTTCTAGGTCATTCAGGAAGAATGTTAGGTAATAAATGCAGAATGTAGCAGTAGATGCCGGCAGAGGTCTAGGTCATTGGAACAAAATGTTAGTAGAAGTCTAGGTCATTCCAGCAGAATGTCAGTAGAAGTCGCAATTATTAAAGCAAACCATCATTAGAGGTCAAGGTCATTTAAGCTAAATGTTAGTAGAGATCTGTGTTATTCAATTAGAAAGTCAGTAGAGGTCAATTAAAGGGGTTGTTCACCTTTAAATTAACTGTTAGTATGATGTAGAGAGGGATATTCTGAGACAACTTTTTATTATTTGTGGTTTTTGAGTTTTTTATTCAGCAGCTCTCCAGTTTGCAATTTCAGCCATCTTGTTGCTAGGGTCCAAATTCCCCTAGCAACCATGCACTAACTTTAAAAAGAGACTGGAATATGAATAGGAGAGGCCTGAATAGAAAGATGAGGAATAAAAAGTACCAATAATAATACATTTGTAGCCTTACAGAGCAATTTCTTTAGATGGGGTCAGTGACCCACACAGGCCTTCCCCCCTGAGGATGTGGGGTACACTCCCCACTAATAGCAACCACTGAGCTCCTCATGATGGAAGCAGAACATTCCAGTTCCGGTTTAGAAGATGGAACAAGAGCAAAGTTGTTTTTATGGTTTCTAAACAAAAACATTCCATAGCAACAGGTCCCACCTGAGTCTCCAACTCCGTCACTTCCAGATTCAACTTGTTCAGATGTTTATTCACAAACGTGATCAAGGACTGGAAGAGAAGGGGCAGAACACGGGGTTAATACCCTCCTACCCTTACATAACGGGGTTACAGTGGGAGGTTCTCACCTTCTTAACAACACTCAGTTTGTCAGGGGCGTGGTCAAATAGAGTGTCAAATGCATCGCGTTCTGCATAAAGGGGAAATAAACCTTAAAATAAGTCAACTTAATGGTCCCATATCTCAACCCATCCTATTTAGGACCAGAAGAAAATATTCACTCACCGAATTTGCCCATCATCATCCTAGAAAGAAAAATACGCCGTTAGTTCGTTTAATGGTGTATCGGTTCGATTTTTTTAAAGGATAAGTTAACCTTTAAAATAAGTGAATGTAAAACTGATGAGGCTTCTATTCTAAGCATTTTTGTAATTTACATTCATTATTTATTTTGTTTTGATTCCAAGATATTAAGGGATACATATACTGTTAATAGGAATGAATTTTGTTACAACAGCGCCACCTGCTGGTCAGTTTCCCACCAGTCTGACCAGCAAGTAGTCAAGGAAGTTGTCAGGAGAAAGAAAGAGGCTGTACAGTATACAGTACATGTATCCCTTAATATCTTGGAATCAAAACAAAATAAATAATGAATATACACTGCAAAAGTGCTTAAAATAGCCCCCTCTTCAGTTTTACATTCACTTATTTTAAAGGTTTACTTATCCTTTAAAGATCAAACAGGAAAAACCTCAGCCTGCAAAGCCATAGATCAGGGAGAAGCTTATACATGGGGGTCAGGTCTCCTCCAAAGAGCATGCTGGGAGTAGCAGAATGGGTTACTCGTGAGGATGTACCAAATCCACTATTTCGCATTCGGCCGAATCCTTCGATGAAAGATTCGGCCGAATACTGAACCTGAATCCTAATTTGCATATTTGGGTGGGAAGAGGAAAACATTTTTTACTTCCTTGTTTTGTGACAAAAAGTCACGCGATTTCCCTTTCCCGCCCCTAATAACATACATATGCAAATAAGTATTCCGATTCAGTTCGGCCGGGCAGAAGGATTCGGCCGAATCCAAATCCTGCTAAAAAAGGGGTGAATCCTGGATTCGGTGGATCAGTATTAGGGAGAGACAGGGACTATTTGCAGCATTTTGCAATTTAGTTGCTCAGGGAACAGACAGCAGAGAGTCTCCGTGTTGTGGTTCCGGCTGCCTGGGGATTAATTAAAAGCCAATTAAGGCTCAGACTCGACTCCCTGTTTTTTTTAAAGGGGAACAAAGAGCCGCTAACAGGAACTGAGCCCTAATAGTGAAGGGTTTAGAGATCAGAGTCCCCTAAAAAGCCTGTAACATTGTAATCCTTTATTCCTGTATCTGGGGGTTCAGAACCATTGGAAAGAAGGGGAGGGGTTTCTCCGCTTACTCGGTGGTGGTCGTCAGCTCCTCGGTCACATGTGCCGTCTGTAACAGCCCCTCGCGTTTCTGAAACAACAAACGTACGGAAATGAGACTCACACAAGAGGTTCTGCAGGAGCCCAGGCTGAGAATGGGTTTAACCTCCCCCACTTAAAACTCGCAGCTGCCAATGAGACTTCAGGAACCCCAGCAGAGCAAGTCAGAGCTGCCATATAGATTCCCACAGGATTTCAGGACTTGTCTTCTAAACAGCGACAAGTTATTTAAAGCCTGTGCTGCACTGCCACCCAGTGGCTGATTTACAAACAGCATTTCGGTGCTGGAGGAATATAAAATACATTGGGCAATATTATTTATATCTCAGAGACTCCCCTTCACTACTACCACTTGTACACACACAGTATTTATTGTATCTCAGAGACTCACCTTCACTACTACCACTTGTACACACACAGTATTTATTGTATCTCAGAGACTCACCTTCACTACTACCACTTGTACACACACACAGTATTTATTGTATCTCAGAGACTCACCTTCACTACTACCACTTGTACACACACACAGTATTTATTGTATCTCAGAGACTCACCTTCACTACTACCACTTGTACACACACACAGTATTTATTGTATCTCAGAGACTCACCTTCACTACTACCACTTGTACACACACACAGTATTTATTGTATCTCAGAGACTCACCTTCACTACTACCACTTGTACACACACACAGTATTTATTGTATCTCAGAGACTCACCTTCACTACTACCACTTGTACACACACACAGTATTTATTGTATCTCAGAGACTCACCTTCACTACTACCACTTGTACACACACAGTATTTATTGTATCTCAGAGACTCACCTTCACTACTACCACTTGTACACACACAGTATTTATTGTATCTTAGAGACTCACCTTCACTACTACCACTTGTACACACACAGTATTTATTGTATCTCAGAGACTCACCTTCACTACTACCACTTGTACACACACACAGTATTTATTGTATCTCAGAGACTCACCTTCACTACTACCACTTGTACACACACACAGTATTTATTGTATCTCAGAGACTCACCTTCACTACTACCACTTGTACACACACACAGTATTTATTGTATCTCAGAGACTCACCTTCACTACTACCACTTGTACACACACACAGTATTTATTGTATCTCAGAGACTCACCTTCACTACTACCACTTGTACACACACACAGTATTTATTGTATCTCAGAGACTCACCTTCACTACTACCACTTGTACACACACACAGTATTTATTGTATCTCAGAGACTCACCTTCACTACTACCACTTGTACACACACACAGTATTTATTGTATCTCAGAGACTCACCTTCACTACTACCACTTGTACACACACACAGTATTTATTGTATCTCAGAGACTCACCTTCACTACTACCACTTGTACACACACACAGTATTTATTGTATCTCAGAGACTCACCTTCACTACTACCACTTGTACACACACACAGTATTTATTGTATCTCAGAGACTCACCTTCACTACTACCACTTGTACACACACACAGTATTTATTGTATCTCAGAGACTCACCTTCACTACTACCACTTGTACACACACGTGCTCAGGGAGGCGGATGGGAGCCCGGAAATGCATCGCTAGCGCCACCAACAGGTGCAGAATTGCGACGAGGTTTTTCCCGTGGACGGCTTTGTATGATAAACAGAGAAATTGAGAAGTTAGTAGGAGTTTTTGGAGAAAGGGGGCGTGTTTATATTTCCTCACAATCAAGAGGACAATTCCCAAGAGAACAACTGCTGACACAGACACAGTTCCCTTTAAGAAACTGAAGCCCCGCCCACGAATACTTACAGTCAACGTTCCACCTTATGGCCCACCCCTGAGGTCTCAGCAGCTCCTGTACAGCTTCCAGTACAGTCTGCAGCTTCTGCTTCTGCCCAATCTCTGACTGTGTGACCTCCGCAACATTCAGCTTCCGACTCCCCAACGTCTCTAAAGTCAAAATAGCACCAAATAAATACAATTCCGTTATTTACAGGATACGTTATCCCTTATTATAACCAGTAGGGGGTACATTATCCCTTATAATACATGAGTGATACTCAGAGTTCCCTGTATAACTCAGCCTGCAGCCTTGTGCCTTTATATGGTCACAGAACAACCCCTCAGTGACTGCTAATATCCTTATCATTTACAGTAGGGGGTACATTATCCCTTATAATACATGAGTGATACTCAGAGTTCCCTGTATAACTCAGCCTGCAGCCTTGTGCCTTTATATGGTCACAGAACAACCCCTCAGTGACTTCTAATATCCTTATCATTTACAGTAGGGGGTACATTATCCCTTATAATACATGAGTGATACTCAGAGTTCCCTGTATAACTCAGCCTGCAGCCTTGTGCCTTTATATGGTCACAGAACAACCCCTCAGTGACGTCTAATATCCTTATCATTTACAGTAGGGGGTACATTATCCCTTATAATACATGAGTGATACTCAGAGTTCCCTGTATAACTCAGCCTGCAGCCTTGTGCCTTTATATGGTCACAGAACAACCCCTCAGTGACATCTAATATCCTTATCATTTACAGTAGGGGGTACATTATCCCTTATAATACATGAGTGATACTCAGAGTTCCCTGTATAACTCAGCCTGCAGCCTTGTGTCTTTATATGGTCACAGAACAACCTCTCAGTGACAGGTGGGAATTAAAGGGAAGATTAAATCATAATTAAATTCGTTAAGTCACCCCTGATAATTTCTGGAATGAGGAGATTGGGGTCGGCGAAATTGATTCGAGGTGTCGCACAAAATAATAAGATTAATAATTTCCAGGGGATAATTACTTACAGAGCGGGAGATTTATGAATAAAAGATGATTTTAATGAGGTCGCCTCCCATCCAATCACATTTCTTCCATCAATAAAGATCTTAAAGGAACGGAACTAATTAAAGAGCAGGTTATTAACCTATTTAGTATTTCAGCCCAGATAAGTCCAACACTCCACATGTTCCCTGTGCCGCAAGGAATGCTGGGAAAGGTGTTATGCAAATCAGCACCCAGAAGGGGGAGGGGGAATTCAAGAAAAGTGAATGACTGGAATGATAAATATACGTCAGTAACTCAATACTCTCATGATCCTGGGCTGCTCTCTTTCCCATGTTCAGACAGGAACCTCCCACTAATGGTACAAACCCAGTTTTGCCCCAGTAATGAAGGGTATAAGATTCATTATTCCAAGGGATAGGTTCCTGTCTGACCATGGGAAAGAGAACAGCCCAGGAGCAGGAAGTACAGAGAATCAGAGCTCTGTACCTGGGTAAGTACTGGGGGAGATTGGATTCACTTACCCAGGGGGAGGTTCCTGTCTGACCATGGGAAAGAGAACAGCCCAGGAGCAGGAAGTACAGAGAATCAGAGCTCTGTACCTGGGTAAGTACTGGGGGAGATTGGATTCTCTTACCCAGGGGGAGGTTCCTGTCTGACCATGGGAAAGAGAACAGCCCAGGAGCAGGAAGTACAGAGAATCAGAGCTCTGTACCTGGGTAAGTACTGGGGGAGATTGGATTCACTTACCCAGGGGGAGGTTTCCCTCCATGTGGTTTCACCCTTAAAACTTGAGATTCTTCTCACCTAGTAGTTTCTGCAGCACCTGCCCATCATAAAGATCCTCTTCTAAATTCTTCACAATAATTCTCTCCTCCACCAGAACCTCATTAATCCAGTCAATAAGGACCTGAAAAGAACCAATTGTAGAGTTAGAATGAGAGCAGGCCCGGACTGTCTGTAGACACTCACCATTTATTGGGCTGTTTACACCTCTGTGTAATTGAAATGTCAGGGCCTATTTGGACTCCCAGTCTAAGTACCCCTGTACTAAGCACAATTCAGCAGGAACAGTCCATAAATTTGCTCATAGTCTGTACAGAGAGATCCCATAAAACTATGGCAGCATAGGTATTCCCTGTACTAAGCACAATTCAGCAGGAACAGTCCCTAAGTTTGCTCATAGTCTGTACAGAGAGATGCCATAAAACTATGGCACATAGGTATTCCCTGTACTAAGCACAATTCAGCAGGAACAGTCCCTAAGTTTGCTCATAGTCTGTACAGAGAGATGCCATAAAACTATGGCACATAGGTATTCCCTGTACTAAGCACAATTCAGCAGGAACAGTCCCTAAGTTTGCTCATAGTCTGTACAGAGAGATGCCATAAAACTATGGCACATAGGTATTCCCTGTACTAAGCACAATTCAGCAGGAACAGTCCCCTAAGTTTGCTCATAGTCTGTACAGAGAGATCCCATAAAACTATGGCAGCATAGGTATTCCCTGTACTAAGCACAATTCAGCAGGAACAGTCCGCTAAGTTTGCTCATAGCATTCCCAGAGTTCCAGTAATACAATCATAATTTTTAGCAGTATTACCTATGGCAAAAAAGCTCCGGAATCTCAATACCCAGTAGAACCTCTTACCTTCACAAGCTCCTTAAATTTGGTTTCTTCCTTGGAATTGGGGTCGATCATGGTTCGTTCCTCATTCTCCTCTGCGGGGCCACAAAACACCGAGCCGCTTAGAGTCATAATGCAGAACATCTCCAGCAATAACCCCCCAGCACCCAGTAATATAGGCAGGGAAAGGGGAAGCACAACCACTTCATGGAAAATATTTCAAATGGAAACTGTTGGCAGGATCAGAATAAAATCCACCCTGTGTGGTTATTTGCTCATCTAGCAGCAGCCGTAGTGCTTTATGGTCGATATGCTCTTACCTTATTTACAGCACTGCTGCCTGGGGAAATGCTGGAACTGATATAGGAGAGGGGGGAGCTGTGACTGAGGCCCCTTTACTAATACACAAAGTGTAAACATATAAGTCACCACTAGAGGGAAGAATATAAACAGCAACATTGGATTCTGTTTGAAACTCCCTTTGAGTGCTCTGTAATGTGCAATATATTTATTTATTTACTAATAGAACTAAAAGCCATCAGCAAACTCAATATCATGCAATATTTAAATTCACCAGCAGAGGGAGCAATATATATGACTTTTGAATTAAAGCAAAACGGAATACCAAGAAGTCATGCCCTTACCCAGCAAGGTGTCTTCTGGGTGCAGATCGATAGGGGTGGGTGACATGGGTGCATTGATGGCATTTTTACCCTCTTCCTGGAGATCGGTCACTGTAAGGACCACAAGAAATCACCGGCATTAAACACCAAAATGATTTAGATTTACTAAGCTCTAGTGCTAAACAGCAGTGCAGAGAAAGGGACAGACACAATGACAGTTACACAGAACTATAAACCCAGTGAGAATGAGGAATGAATGGATATTGGGAAGTTGTATCAGGAGTCAGAAGCAGCAGTGCAGAGAAGAGAAAGGGACAGACACAATGACAGTTACACAGAACTATAAACCCAGTGAGAATGAGGAATGAATGGATATTGGGAAGTTGTATCAGGAGTCAGAGGCAGCAGTGCAGAGAAAGGGACAGACACAATGACAGTTACACAGAACTATAAACCCAGTGAGAATGAGGAATGAATGGATATTGGGAAGTTGTATCAGGAGTCAGAAGCAGCAGTGCAGAGAAAGGGACAGACACAATGACAGTTACACAGAACTATAAACCCAGTGAGAATGAGGAATGAATGGATATTGGGAAGTTGTATCAGGAGTCAGAAGCAGCAGTGCAGAGAAGAGAAAGGGACAGACACAATGACAGTTACACAGAACTATAAACCCAGTGAGAATGAGGAATGAATGGATATTGGGAAGTTGTATCAGGAGTCAGAAGCAGCAGTGCAGAGAAAGGGACAGACACAATGACAGTTACACAGAACTATAAACCCAGTGAGAATGAGGAATGAATGGATATTGGGAAGTTGTATCAGGAGTCAGAAGCAGCAGTGCAGAGAAAGGGACAGACACAATGACAGTTACACAGAACTATAAACCCAGTGAGAATGAGGAATGAATGGATATTGGGAAGTTGTATCAGGAGTCAGAAGCAGCAGTGCAGAGAAAGGGACAGACACAATGACAGTTACACAGAACTATAAACCCAGTGAGAATGAGGAATGAATGGATATTGGGAAGTTGTATCAGGAGTCAGAGGCAGCAGTGCAGAGAAAGGGACAGACACAATGACAGTTACACAGAACTATAAACCCAGTGAGAATGAGGAATGAATGGATATTGGGAAGTTGTATCAGGAGTCAGAAGCAGCAGTGCAGAGAAAGGGACAGACACAATGACAGTTACACAGAATTATAAACCCAGTGAGAATGAGGAATGAATGGATATTGGGAAGTTGTATCAGGAGTCAGAGGCAGCAGTGCAGAGAAAGGGACAGACACAATGACAGTTACACAGAACTATAAACCCAGTGAGAATGAGGAATGAATGGATATTGGGAAGTTGTATCAGGAGTCAGAGGCAGCAGTGCAGAGAAGAGAAAGGGACAGACACAATGACAGTTACACAGAACTATAAACCCAGTGAGAATGAGGAATGAATGGATATTGGGAAGTTGTATCAGGAGTCAGAGGCAGCAGTGCAGAGAAAGGGACAGACACAATGACAGTTACACAGAACTATAAACCCAGTGAGAATGAGGAATGAATGGATATTGGGAAGTTGTATCAGGAGTCAGAAGCAGCAGTGCAGAGAAGAGAAAGGGACAGACACAATGACAGTTACACAGAACTATAAACCCAGTGAGAATGAGGAATGAATGGATATTGGGAAGTTGTATCAGGAGTCAGAAGCAGCAGTGCAGAGAAGAGAAAGGGACAGACACAATGACAGAAACTTTTGTCTTTCTTTAGGCAGACTTCCCCTTTAGTAATTCTCACATATGGTTTTTGAATCGTCTCCTGTTTCCACCTCTGCTGGTTGTAAATTCCAGGCGGCCACTACACTGTGAGCCAAGACAAACATTTGGCCGAGAGACAGACAGTTGTGGCCCCGCTGGGAAATCCGGCAGTTTCTAATGAACCCACCAATGTGCCACGGAGGCGCCGGCGGTAACTGACGGTCGGCCTATAGCCTGTCCCTACCTGCAACTGACAATCAGGTCTCACGCTGCTTTTGGAGACATTCGATTGCAAGCTCTGTGGGGCAGAAGATCTGCATGCAGCACTGTGTAGACTGAAGCTTTATTCTAATAATAATCAGAAGTGATCCGACAGCAAAGAACAGTGTAGTAGCCACATGCCCCACTACCCCAAATAGCCCCCACCCTGGCACCCCAATCCCTGGGCACCTCTAGCCTTGCCCCCCACCCACCTGCAGCTTCTTTCCTGCGTCTCCTGCACAGCAGCCCCGACATGATCCTGCGCGACTTTCTCTCTCTGCAACTGGGGGCAAGTGACTCAGAGCTCAGGTTATTTCTGACTGAGGGACGATGGGACGAGGGGGGAGGAAAGGCTGAAATTCTATCACCAGCGTCTGAACATTTGCACTGGATTTATTGGTCTCTCACATCCCAGAGAGCCCGGCCAATCAGATCAGCAGATTCTAAACAAGATCAAGGGGAAATCTTACTCTTTATTTGAGGATTGAACATGCCTGGGAGCTGCCATATCGATTCCCTTAGACAGTACAGTATGAGGGTATAGCTTATTGTGTGCCCAGAACATTCCTTCTCTGTATATTTGTATTTATACATATGGGAGGAGGTGCCATATTGATTCCCTTAGACAGTACAGTATGAGGGTATAGCTTATTGTGTGCCCAGAACATTCCTTCTCTGTATATTTGTATTTATACATATGGGAGGAGGGAGGTGCCATATCGATTCCCTTAGACAGTACAGTATGAGGGTATAGCTTATTGTGTGCCCAGAACATTCCTTCTCTGTATATTTGTATTTATACATATGGGAGGAGGAGGTGCCATATTGATTCCCTTAGACAGTACAGTATGAGGGTATAGCTTATTGTGTGCCCAGAACATTCCTTCTCTGTATATTTGTATTTATACATATGGGAGGAGGGAGGTGCCATATTGATTCCCTTAGACAGGACAGTATGAGGGTATAGCTTATTGTGTGCCCAGAACATTCCTTCTCTGTATATTTGTATTTATACATATGGGAGGAGGGAGGTGCCATATTGATTCCCTTAGACAGTACAGTATGAGGGTATAGCTTATTGTGTGCCCAGAACATTCCTTCTCTGTATATTTGTATTTATACATATGGGAGGAGGAGGTGCCATATTGATTCCCTTAGACAGTACAGTATGAGGGTATAGCTTATTGTGTGCCCAGAACATTCCTTCTCTGTATATTTGTATTTATACATATGGGAGGAGGGAGGTGCCATATTGATTCCCTTAGACAGGACAGTATGAGGGTATAGCTTATTGTGTGCCCAGAACATTCCTTCTCTGTATATTTGTATTTATACATATGGGAGGAGGAGGTGCCATATTGATTCCCTTAGACAGTACAGTATGAGGGTATAGCTTATTGTGTGCCCAGAACATTCCTTCTCTGTATATTTGTATTTATACATATGGGAGGAGGGAGGTGCCATATTGATTCCCTTAGACAGGACAGTATGAGGGTATAGCTTATTGTGTGCCCAGAACATTCCTTCTCTGTATATTTGTATTTATACATATGGGAGGAGGAGGTGCCATATTGATTCCCTTAGACAGTACAGTATGAGGGTATAGCTTATTGTGTGCCCAGAACATTCCTTCTCTGTATATCTGTATTTATACATATGGGAGGAGGAGGTGCCATATTGATTCCCTTAGACAGTACAGTATGAGGGTATAGCTTATTGTGTGCCCAGAACATTCCTTCTCTGTATATTTGTATTAATACACAATGTAACAGAAGCCAGCTATCTACAATTTAGTTTTCTAAAGGTTTATTTTCCTCTAATTATAGTGTATAATTGGAGTGTAAGCTCCTCTGGGAACAATTTAACCTTCATACAGTGCCACAGAATATGTTTGTGTTCAACAAATAAGGGAAACTGCAAAGCAGAAATTAAAGCAAGTCGGGGGGACGCTGGTGGGAAACACTCACTTGGTAAAGCAGAATAAGACGCCGGCGACGTCTCCAGCAGCGAATGATGAGACTGAGCGTCCGCAACCAACAACAAAGCTAAATAAGATCCCCAGAGCGGCCAGATCTGAGCCACCGGGAGCACAAAGCTGTATCCTGTAGATAAGATACAGGCACCGGCCCTTTAAATGAGCCGTCTTCCATGTATTTTCCCTTAAAGGGAACACAGTATATTATGAAATCACACATAATAAATAGAATACATAAGGCACCTGATTTAGAGTTGTCATTGTTGCCTTTATTGAAATTCCCAGATAGAACAGCAGAGGGCGCTGCTGATACAAATCCATGATATTAGCAGTGTAAAACCGCTAATCAGCCAACTAAAAGAAGAGGAAAAAAAAATGTAAATTGCAAATAAAAGAGAACCCTAAAAAGAAACGTTACATTTAGATTATACGGGTGGGTGAATGTCCTTTGTGAAAGGTCTATGGCAGCTCCTACCCATAAATATATGTACAATTATACAGAGAGGGATGAGCAGACAAGTTACAGATCTGACACTGGGGTTTTATTAGTTTTATTTATTAGGGAGAGGTTTGTGCCGCTGAGGAATTTATGGCCTGGGGGATGGGCGTCTGGTCTGTACATTGGGTGGGGATGTTTAGAATGAACACGGAACCCGACACGGAATTAGCTCTGAGTGGAGTTGGAGTCATTGTCCTGGGAATCTGCTATTGACTCTTCTGGGAAGGTTCCCACTAGATGTTGGAACATTGTTGCTGGGAGTTGTTGCTGGGAGTTGCTTCCATTCAGCCACAAGAGTATCAGTGAGGTTGGACACTGATGTTGGGGGATCAAGCTCATAGTTGGGGTTCCAGTTCAGTCTACTGGGGTTCAGTTGGGTTACCCCTCCCTTTGCTGCTATAACTGCCCCTACTCTCCTGGGAAGGTCCCATTAGATGTTGGAACATTGTTGCTGGGAGTTGTTGCTGGGAGTTGCTTCCATACAGCCAGAAGAGTATTAGTGAGGTTGGACACTGATGTTGGGGATCAGACTCACAGTTGGGGTTCCAGTTCAGTCTACTGGGGTTCAGTTGGGTTACCCCTTCCTTTGTTGCTATAACTGCCCCATCTCTCCTGGGAAGGTCCCACTAGATGTTGGAACATTGTTGCTGGGAGTTGTTGCTGGGAGTTGCTTCCATTCAGCCACAAGAGTATCAGTGAGGTTGGACTCTGATGTTGGGGGTTCAAGCTCATAGTTGGGGTTCCAGTTCAGTCTACTGGGGTTCAGTTGGGTTACCCCTCCCTTTGCTGCTATAACTGCCCCTACTCTCCTGGGAAGGTCCCACTAGATGTTGGAACATTGTTGCTGGGAGTTGTTGCTGGGAGTTGCTTCCATACAGCCAGAAGAGTATTAGTGAGGTTGGACACTGATGTTGGGGATCAGGCTCACAGTTGGGGGTCCAGTTCAGTCTACTGGGGTTCAGTTAGGTTACCCCTCCCTTTGCTGCTATAACTGTCCCTACTCTTCTGGGAAGGTCCCACTAGGTGTTGGAACATTGTTGCTGGGAATTCTTGCTGGGAGTTGCTTCCATTCAGCCACATTGAAGTTGGAAACTGAGGTTGGGGGATCAGGCTCACAGTTGGGGTTCCAGTTCAATCTACTGGGGTTCAGTTGGGTTGCCCCTCCCTTTGCTGCTATAACTGCCCCTTCTATTCTGGGAAGGTCCCACTAGATGTTGGAACATTGTTGCTGGGAGTTGCTTCCATTCAGCCACATTGAAGTTGGAAACTGTGGTTGGGGGATCAGGCTAACAGTTGGGGTTCCAATTGATCCCACAGGGGTTCAGTTGGGTTGAGGTCATGCCCTGGTAGGTGCCAACCAAACCCACTTAGCAGGAGCCTGAGACTCATCTTGGTTTTCTCTTGGGACAAAAATCTTAAAATGTAGAAGTCACCCTTGGCCTCTCCAGTCTGTGACATTCAGTCTCTTCAGCCCCTGTGGCCCTTAGTTTCTGTGGCCCCTGCTAGGGTCGCTACCTCTTCTGCAAATACCAACCTTGTCATCTCTACTTTATTCCTTACTCCTAACAACTATATACATTTTTATTGATACAATATCAGCAGGTGGCCCCTTATCTGTGGTCCTCTCCACTCATCCAGTGTGGCCTCTCCACTCCAGGTCAGTGATCCCAATGTTATTAATAGGGAATAAAGATAAATATATAGGAAGGTCAGTGATCCCAATGTTATTAATAGGGAATAAAGATAAATATATAGGAAGGTCAGTGATCCCAATGTTATTAATAGGGAATAAAGATAAATATATAGGAAGGTCAGTGATCCCAATGTTATTAATAGGGAATAAAGATAAATATATAGGAAGGCCAGTGATCCCAATGTTATTAATAGGAATAAAGATAAATATATAGGAAGGTCAGTGATCCCAATGTTATTAATAGGGAATAAAGATAAATATATAGGAAGGTCAGTGATCCCAATGTTATTAATAGGGAATAAAGATAAATATATAGGAAGGTCAGTGATCCCAATGTTATTAATAGGGAATAAAGATAAATATATAGGAAGGTCAGTGATCCCAATGTTATTAATAGGGAATAAAGATAAATATATAGGAAGGTCAGTGATCCCAATGTTATTAATAGGGAATAAAGATCAATATATAGGAAGGTCAGTGATCCCAATGTTATTAATAGGGAATAAAGATAAATATATAGGAAGGTCAGTGATCCCAATGTTATTAATAGGAATAAAGATAAATATATAGGAAGGCCAGTGATCCCAATGTTATTAATAGGGAGTAAAGATAAATATATAGGAAGGTCAGTGATCCCAATGTTATTAATAGGAATAAAGATAAATATATAGGAAGGTCAGTGATCCCAATGTTATTAATAGGGAATAAAGATATATATATAGGAAGGTCAGTGATTCCAATGTTATTAATAGGAATAAAGATAAATATATAGGAAGGTCAGTGATCCCAATGTTATTAATAGGGAATAAAGATAAATATATAGGAAGGTCAGTGATTCCAATGTTATTAATAGGGAATAAAGATAAATATATAGGAAGGTCAGTGATTCCAATGTTATTAATAGGAATAAAGATAAATATATAGGAAGGTCAGTGATCCCAATGTTATTAATAGGGAATAAAGATAAATATATAGGAAGGTCAGTGATCCCAATGTTATTAATAGGAATAAAGATAAATATATAGGAAGGTCAGTGATCCCAATGTTATTAATAGGGAATAAAGATAAATATATAGGAAGGTCAGTGATTCCAATGTTATTAATAGGAATAAAGATAAATATATAGGAAGGTCAGTGATCCCAATGTTATTAATAGGGAATAAAGATAAATATATAGGAAGGTCAGTGATCCCAATGTTATTAATAGGGAATAAAGATAAATAAATAGGAAGGTCAGTGATCCCAATGTTATTAATAGGAATAAAGATAAATATATAGGAAGGTCAGTGATCCCAATGTTATTAATAGGGAATAAAGATAAATATATAGGAAGGTCAGTGATCCCAATGTTATTAATAGGGAATAAAGATAAATAAATAGGCCGGGATTTTTTTCCAGAAAAGGTGGAACCCTATGTGGGACAATGACACAGGAATGTCGGGAACAGGGGGAAGTGGATCCTGCCCTAGAAATTCTCAAGGACCTGTGAGCTCATTCCCCAAATTGTGTGTGTGTTGCACCCTGTGAGATTAACCCTCTGTGGGCTATAGCAAGACCCCCTAGAGATGAGCAATAAACCTGTGGGGTTAACCATTGCACGCACCACAGGGATTAACCCCTGAGACACCAGATTGCCAAACCCTCTTACACACACACTGGAAAAAATTAACCTCATAAATGCAAAAACCCCAGAACCAGGTATGTAAATAAATCCTGAATTAAATTCTGTAACAAGGGATGAATTAAAAGGCTTTTCCATGAAGCCCCCCAAAAACACTGACCTTACAGAGTTGTAGTAGAGCAGCTGCCAGTTACTTTGTTTTTAAATCTCAGGGCTATGGAGATGATAAACCTGCACATGGGAGAGGGAATCAAGGTCTCCCAGTTAGATTGTAAGCTCTACAGGTCAGAGACAAAGCATTCCGGGGAAGTAAGCAATGGCAAGTGCTGATACAGGTCGGTACTGAAGGGGTGTTTCAGTAGATTCAATGAGACCCCAGTCTCTCAGCTCCACTTAAATCCGCTGAGATTTTATACCCGTCCCTTTAATTCCATTTAACCCTTCAAAGACTCACCCTCTTTGGCTTTCTTCTTCCTGACCAGGGTCCCTCCCAGTTTCCCCAGGAATGATTCGTCCTTCCTCATCTTTTGGCCCTGGAGGGTGGGTGACCTGACTGGGGTGCTGGACATGCTGCTCCCCTGGGGTGTGGGTGCCCCTCAGCAGCACCCTGAGCTCATGTGATAAAGGAACAGGATGTGGAGCTGAAGCTCAGTCTTATCAGCAACCAGTGGAACTTACTGGGAGCTACTGGGAGGGGGCGGGGCAAACCCTGCAGGAGGGGGGTGGGCCAGTGATTGTTCAGCTGCTGGTGGGGGGGGGGAGAGAGGAACAAATCATCCTGCAGCCAAAAATATCCGGATACTGAGGAATGTCCAGGAAAAGATTCCGGCATCACTACCTGAACTCCAGTACTACAACTCCCAGCAGCCCTTGTGGGACGTTTCTTTAAAAAAAAAATCTGATGAGGTTCATCTGTCTGTCTAGAAATAACATTGTCTTTCATTAAACAATAAAATAGTCTTTGGGTGGATATGCCCTTTAAAGACAAACTGTTATTATTCACCTTTATTTATATAGAGTCAACATATTCTGTGGCGCTGTACTGAGATTGTATATGAGTCCCTGTCCCAGAGGAGCTTACAGTCTAAAGCTGCCCATAGAGGCAACGATCCTAAATCGATCGATCCCAACGATTTCAAACCTGTCCGATCGAGGATTCGTACGATTTTCGGACCGTGGGTGGAGAGTCCCGACATTTTTCGTCCGGCGGAGATCGGTCGTTTGGTCGATGGGACAGGTTAGAAAAGTCGGCTGCGGGTAATATCTCTGCGTGTATTGCCGGTCGTACGATCACCAGCTTTGTCTATCGTACGATTACTGTCAGGGGTAGAACGTCGGCTGATCTGTTCTTTTACTACTTTATTTGGTCGGAATGGTAAGACTTTGATCTGAATGGTTAGTGGAGGGTCGGGAGATGGGAAAGTCCGATAATACGTTGATTCGTACCATCGGATCTTTGCGTCTGTGGCAGCTTAAAGGCTCTATCACATTCCTACACACTGGGGTCAGTTTTATCAGGAGAGTGTGGGTGGAACTGGGGTACCCAAAGGAACCCACATAATTGTTTCTGGTAAAAACAAGGATCAGCAGGAGACAGGCCTACAGCTCCCAGCATCCCCTCTCCCATCCCAGACCTACAGCTCCCAGCATCCCCTCTCCCATCCCAGACCTACAGCTCCCAGCATCCCCTCTGCCATCCCTACAGCTCCCAGCATCCCCTCTGCCATCCCAGACCTACAGCTCCCAGCATCCCCTCTCCCATCCCTACAGCTCCCAGCATCCCCTCTCCCATCCCAGACCTACAGCTCCCAGCATCCCCTCTCCTGGCAGAGACCTATATTAAATTGAAGTTTTGCCACTGCACAATATTAAATATACTGTAATCCTGAAAATGAGTCTCCAAAAACAGAAATAGTGACATCATAATAACCCCGGCCCTGCAGTGGGTAAGAAACTGCCATATGGAGGTACAGTGGCTAATCTGTGGCTGAGGTGCTACTCACAGGTCCATTACTCACAGGTCCATTACTCACTGGTCCATTACTCACTGGTCCATTACTCACAGGTCCATTACTCACTGGTCCATTACTCACAGGTCCATTACTAGGGGTGTGAGACTGTATATAAAGTTCCAGTGTATCATTGTAACAAATGAATGTGAATAGTAACACAGACCTGACACAGTCAAACACTTATAGTAACAACTTGTGATTATTCCACACAAAATAGAAATGTAACTTTTATATATTTGTACCACTGACTCATCCGGGTGCAGAAAAGAGGAACCCCCCAAATATCTCACTCCCAGCAACTTGCTCATCAGTGTAATTACTAAAAGTATTGCTTTTCCCTGCACTGCTGGTCCTGACTCTACACACACATTGTCCATAACGGAGGGTTTCTCTTTAACAAAGACCCACAAGAACATCCCATAATAACACAATAAAGACTTTATTCCGGCCGCTGTGAGACCGAGTGCAGCTTTAATTACACAAAGATCATTTGGAAGAAATAAAAAGGATGTTTTGGTAAGTGCTGTGGTTCATCCCTTAAATCCCGCGTGTCGGCCGCTGGTTGTCGGAGGGTTAAAGGAATCGGATTCCGGCGCCGAACTGGACCCCGTCGCAGATCCTGAAATCGAATCACAAATTGGACGACAGATTTAGCATCTCGTTTCATGTAGGGATGGACCGAATCCACTATTTTGGATTAAGCCGAACCCCCGAATCCTAACCCTAATTTGCATATGCAAATTAGGGGTTTGAAGGTGAAAACATTCTTTACTTCCTTGTTTTCTGACAAAAAGTCACACGATTTCCCTCCCCGCCCCTAATTTACATATGCAAATTAGGATTCGGTTCGGCCGGGCAGAAGGATTCAGCCGAATCCTGCGGAAAGAAGCCGAATCCCTAACCGAATCCTGGATTCGGTGCATCCCTAGTTTCAGGAGAATAAACTTTTAAATAAAAGAAACCGATTTCCATCCTCCTTATCTGTAAAAAAGAGACTTGGGTGATGTAAGCGACTGACCTGTCTCCGCTCTGGACCCCCATAGGGATACAATAATTCAGTTCCAGTCTCGCGATATTCCCCAAGCGCAGAACTAGCCCCGCCCCATAGGACCAGCGGATACATTCAGCCAATCGTCGAAGATGGGCCCCGGGGCCCTCCCCTAGGGATAAAAGGAGCAAGTTGTTTTTTTTGGAATTACTTCTAATATAAAAGAAGGAAGAGTTGAATATATTACAGACGGAAGATAAACAGAATTTACCGTAGTTCAAGTTGCAGAGGTTCCCAGCGTTCAGGAAGAAGTGAGTCCTGAAAAGGTCCCCGAATCCCCCGCGTCCCGGCCGGAAGGGGAGGGGGGTGTATAAATGCACGCCCCCAGCCCAGTAAGCTTCCCCGCCCAAATAGTCACCTGGGGGAAAAAAAATTTAATTACCCATAATCCTATGGTATCAAAGCAGAAGGGGATTCTGGGTAACGACATTTGCATATTGTCACCTTCACTCTGGGGGCCAATGCTGTACATGCTGAATCCTCGCACGCTCGTGGGTCCCCCCAGGTAGAACCTAAAGCACAGACATGATATCAGAGAAGCCCCGCCCACAGCTGCTTCTGAACTACACCTCCCAGAATCCTCCCTGGTATGTTCTGAATTAAACCCAACGATACAACTGGTTTCCCGTTACTCACCGGTCTGCGATACTCGACGGCCTGTCTCCGATCGGCACCAACATTCCTCCCCACAGAGATGTCGACAGCACCTGTGAAATATCACTTTAAACCCAAATGTCATTTTATGCAAGTTGTCTGATCTCCCGAGTGCAAGGGTGAAGTTCCCCTTTAATCCTGCTGCAACAGTTCCGACTCTGCCATCCCAGACCTACAGCTCCCAGCATCCCTCCTTCATCCCTACAGCTCCCAGCATCCCCTCTGCCATCCCTACAGCTCCCAGCATCCCCTGTGCCATCCCAGACCCACAGCTCCCAGCATCCCCTCTCGCATCCCTACAGCTCCCAGCATCCCCTGTGCCATCCCAGACCCACAGCTCCCAGCATCCCCTCTCGCATCCCTACAGCTCCCAGCATCCCCTGTGCCATCCCAGACCCACAGCTCCCAGCATCCCCTCTCGCATCCCTACATCTCCCAGCATCCCCTCTGCCACCCCAGACCTACAGCTCCCAGCATCTTCTCTGCCACCCCATCCCTACAGCTCCCAGCATCCCTCCTTCATCCCTACAGCTCCCAGCATCCCTTCTGCCATCCCTACAGCTCCCAGCATCCCCTCTGCCATCACTACAGCTCCCAGCATCCCCTCTGCCATCACTACAGCTCCCAGCATCCCCTCTGCCATCACTACAGCTCCCAGCATCCCCTCTGCCGTCCCTACAGCTCCCAGCATCCCCTCTGCCATCCCTACAGCTCCCAGCATCCCCTGTGCCATCCCAGACCTACAGCTCCCAGCATTCCCTCTCCCATCCCTACAGCTCCCAGCATCCCCTCTGCCATCCCGACAGCTCCCAGCATCCCCTCTGCCATCCCAGACCTACAGCTCCCAGCATCCCCTCTCTAGGGTTGCCATCTGGGAGCTGTACAAAGGGTCAGTGATACTCACAGAGTCCCAGGTAAGCTGCCTGTTCAACTGCAACTCAAAGTCTTCCTTTAGGAAACTGACGTCCCCTCCTGTGTATCCGGCCAGCTCCTGGGGGCCACAAAGTACAGGTTCAATTATATATATATATATATATATATATACCTATACATGGTGACACCCATAGAATTAAATAAATGAGGGTCAAAGTAACCCTTTCCTATTACAGGCAATATGGCATGTAAAGGGTTAAACAGACAAAAGGGATTGGTCGCCGTTAGTAGGATGTAGAGAGGGACATTCCGAGACAATTTGCAATTGGTTTTCATTTTTTATTATTTGTGGTTTTGGAGTTATTTAGCTTTTTATTCAGCAGTTTGCAAATCTGGTTGCTAGGGTCCAGATTCCCCTAGCAACCAGGCACTGATTTGAATAAGAGACTGGAATATGAATAGGAGAGGCCTGAATAGAAAGACAAGGAATACAAAGTAGCAATGACAATACATTTGTAGCCTTACAGAGCATTTGTTTTTTTTTAGATACGGGTCAGTGACCCCAACGGAAATCTGAAAACAGTCAAAAGAAGAATTTAAAAACGACCAAAAGAAAAACATGAAGACCTATTGCCTAGAATTGGCCAACTGAACCAGCCCTTTAAGGCAGGACACATTGCTAAGGAAGTGGCTGCTTAGCAACGCCTTTAAAAGATAAATAAAATACCTGGTTGATTTTCAGCAAGGCGCCACTTTTGGGAAGGATGGAGGCGTTACGAGAATCAATCACCATGGAGTGCTGTAGTGAAACAAATATGCGTCACTTTATCATGCGACTTTCACTGGAAACTGTACATAGAGTTCTGAGCAGCTTCCTAATGTACATTCATTAAAGTCGTGCAATGATTTCTTTGTAAACGGAATTGCTATTGACTATCTGGTCAGTTATATGCACTGCACTGCTGGTTCTGACTCTTGAAACAATGTGGCATCAACCAGCTGATCTAGCAGGAAATAAGTAAACACCCAAACTTATATTTCTCTGCACTGCTGGTTGTGACTCTTAAAACAATGTTGCAGAAACCAGCTGATCTAGCAGGAATTAAGTAAACACCCAAAGTTATATTTCTCTGCACTGCTGGTTGTGACTCTTAAAACAATGTGGCAGAAACCAGCTGATTTAGCAGGAATTAAGTAAACACCCAAAGTTATATTTCTCTGCACTGCTGGTTGTGACTCTTAAAAACAATGTATCAGAAACCAGCTGATCTAGCAGGAATTAAGTAAACACCCAAAGTTATATTTCTCTGCACTCCTGGTTGTGACTCTTGAACAATGTATCAGAAACCAGCTGATTTAGCAGGAATTAAGTAAACACCCAAAGTTATATTTCTCTGCATTGCTGGTTGTGACTCTTAAAACAATGTGGCAGAAACCAGCTGATCAAGCAGGAATTAAGTAAACACCCAAAGTTATATTTCTCTGCACTGCTGGTTCTGACTCTTGAAACAATGTGGCAGAAACCAGCTGATTTAGCAGGAATTAAGTAAACACCCAAAGTTATATTTCTCTGCACTGCTGGTTCTGACTCTTGAAACAATGTGGCAGAAACCAGCTGATTTAGCAGGAATTAAGTAAACACTGAAAGCTATATTTCTCTGCACTGCTGGTTCTGACTCTTGAAACAATGTGGCAGAAACCAGCTGATTTAGCAGGAATTAAGTAAACACTGAAAGTTATATTTCTCTGCACTGCTGGTTCTGGCTTTTGAAACAATGTGGCAGAAAACACTGATAGTTATATTTCCCTGCGCTGCTGGTTCTGACTATTGAAACAATGTGGCAGAAACCACTGAAAGTTCTATTTCCCTGCACTGCTGGTTCTGACTCTTGAAACAATGTGGCAGAAACCAGCTGACGTAGCAGGAATTAAATAAACAGCGAAACAAAGGTAAATAATAAAGAATGATAATAAATGTTACAGATAATGAAGATTTGAGGGTGTGTCCGCTCTCTTCTCGTATAGTAAATGACGCGGTTCTGGCCAAACAGCCGAGCTCTCGCCAAACTCCCTCCCACTTCAGGGTGTGGCTGGTTTTCCAGATGGGGAACTGGAATATAATAAACGTGACATTCAGCGGATCGGCCTCCGTTTGGGTTGGAAAAGCAAGAATTTGGGAACGTACGTTGATTTCGGCAGATACGCCCCGGTCGGTCTCTCGCAGGGAACTCCACGGGAACTGCCCCGTTACTTTGTACAAGTTGACTGAGAAGCTGCAGGAAAAGAAACAAACACCGGGGTATAAAACTGCTACTGAGACAGAACAACACCAATGATTCCGCCCTGCAAACTGGATATTTAAAAAGCCATTTGGGTGTTAGGGTCGGTGACCCCGGGAACCCAGAAGCAGATTGATTGTCAGGCTAGAGTTTTTTCTTTATATTATTATTCATGCGCACTCCCATTCTGTCACTTAAGTCCACTGCCCTGTTGCTAGGCAGACAGATACCCCAGCAACCATAAAGCAGATTAGATTTAAAGGCAAAGTAAGTGGCTTGAGACCCCATCCTGGTTTTGTCTCACATGAATAAACCCCAATAGAAGAGCTCCCCCCTACAGACCCTGTCTATTAGTGTTTCATGAAACGTTTGAATAAAAAAAAATGAATTCTGCTGAAATACATCAGCCAATTAGAGGAATTGTCTCACTTTCGTTCAAAGTTCCCGACTTGGGGTTTAAAGAAGGACAGGCCGTAGGACGTCTCTTTGGTTCCGTAGGAAAACTGGAAAGTCATTTTCTCAGCGCGGCCGAACAGGTTGGGGAGTTTCAGCCCGAGAACCTTGAAGGGAAGAAAAGTCACGTTACCCATCAGCACTAGCAGCACCGGGTTCTGTATGAGCCTCCCCAGTGTATCAGCTCTTTCTAGACTGGTAAATATTCTGCATTCCACAGAGACCCCATAACTACGAGAGGAGAGTTCCCCTTTAAATACAACTTACCATGCTTCCTTCATTGTTTCCAACCATCGTATTGTAACTTCCTGTTACTCTTCTTAATTCTGTGACCTCAAACGTCACGTCCAGTCCATTGGGCACAGCGTCTTCCCCTGAAACGTATTAATGTCTCTGAGATCTGTCAGCTGCCATAAAGCAGGGCAGGACTGCTGCTTACAATGGGGATCAGATAGGATCTGTGCAGCCACTGGGACAGAATGTTCTGTTATACAGATAGCTAGAATCTCAGCTGCCATAAAGCAGGACAGGACTGCTGCTTACAATGGGGATCAGATAGGATCTGTGCAGCCACTGGGACAGAATGTTCTGTTATACAGATAGCTAGAATCTCAGCTGCCATAAAGCAGGACAGGACTGCTGCTTACAATGGGGATCAGATAGGATCTGTGCAGCCACTGGGACAGAATGTTCTGTTATACAGATAGCTAGAATCTCAGCTGCCATAAAGCAGGACAGGACTGCTGCTTACAATGAATACAGACTAGAACATGTAGATATACATTGGAACTTATTTCGTCTTTACCTTCGCAGGTATCGATCAAGACTTCCACATTCCGAAACACTCCCAGACGGAGAAGTTTTTCTCGGGCCTCGTGAGACTTTCTCATAACCTGGAGGCAAGAAGTCGCCATGTATATTACTACAGTGTATCTCACCTGTGACTCATGTGATTGTGTAAAGACAAAGTATATCGAGGCCGACCATCCCAGTGATACAGTTACAGACTATAAATATAAAGACTCACTTCAATGAGGTTTTTAGCCTTAAATACTTGGCCGATTTCATGCGCAACGAGATCATCTTTCGTCCTTCCAAGACCTTCGAAGTGAACGCGTTGTACCACCACCTGCGGATACACAAAGGCACGAGCCAATCACAACAAGGGGAACTGTTCACTGGGACAGGGACTGATGGGAATGTGATAGGGACCTTAGATTGTCAGCTCACTGAGGCAGGGACTGATGGGAATGTGATAGGGACCTTAGATTGTAAGCTCACTGGGACAGGGACTGATGAGAATGTGATAGGGACCTTAGATTGTAAGATCATTGGGGCAGGGACTGATGGGAATGTGATAGGGACCTTAGATTGTATTGTAAGCTCACAGGGGCAGGAACTGATGGGAAATTGACAGGGACCTTAGATTGTAAGCTCACTGGGACAGGGACTGATGGGAATGTGATAGAGACCTTAGATTGTAAGCTCACTGGGGCAGGGACTGATGGGAATGTGATAAGGACCTTAGATTGTAAGATCATTGGGGCAGGGGCTGATGGGAATGTGATAGGGACCTTAGATTGTAAACTCACAGGGGCAGGAATTAATGGGAAATTGATAGGGATCTTAGATTGTAAACTCATTGGGGCAGGGACTGATGGGAAATTGACAGGGACCTTAGATTGTAAGCTCACTGGGACAGGGACTGATGGGAATGTGATAGGGACCTTAGATTGTAAACTCACTGGGCAGGGATTGATGGGAATGTGATAGGGACCTTAGATTGTAAGCTCACAGGGGTAGTAACTGATGGGAAATTGATAGGGACCTTAGATTGTAAACTCATTGGGGCAGGGACTGATGGGAAATTGACAGGGATCTTAGATTGTAAGCTCACTGGGACAGGGACTGATGGGAATGTGATAGGGACCTTAGATTGTAAGCTCACAGGGGTAGTAACTGATGGGAAATTGATAGGGACCTTAGATTGTAAGCTTACTGGGACAGGGACTGATGGGAATGATAAAGACCCCCGGGGGGGGGGAGATATGTGTGAGGGGGTCGGGGTATAGTTCAGCACATACATCTTTATTCTCTAGAATCTCCTGTTTCTTCTGAGGTTCCACTTCCACCAGATCAGCATCGTCGGGGGATCCAAAGTCGGGTCCATTCATGGGCAGAGGGTCCAGACTCTGGGGGGGGGGAGGGAACAGTAATTGTTAGTACATATTATACATTATATTGACATTATATTTATATTATTTATATTCTATTGACATTACATGGGGGGTTGCGCCTATAGACAGTGGAGCCCAGTGGGTGGGAGCAGAGACTGATTCTCCCCGTTACTACATTTCCCATCATCCCCTATAAGCCTTGGACTACAACTGTCACTCTCCCCTAAACGCTGCAGCTGAACTACATTTCCCAGGATCCCCATGGGCTGAATTGTAATGACTCAAGTCCCCGGTGTCCCAGATAATATCCTGAGGCTTCTGATCCAGAAATACAAGGGCCTCAGTCTCCCCGCTCTCCACTGCCTCATATCGGCCTCAGACAAGGTCACTGGACCCGGAGCGGCTTCCCCTCCCTGCCCCGCTGTCCCGAGTATTACCCGGGCGTGTACTGTGCCCATCTCCTCGCTGTGTGTCACTACAGACTGCCGGCAGCAATCCCAGGGAGATCTCCGCGATCAGCTCTGTCACAGCGCTGTCAAAGGGTCATGGGCGCCGCCATGACAGTGGGAAACCCAACCCCGGACGCTAATTGGCTGAGCATCTCACGGCGCTAAGTAAAGCCACGCCCTTTAGTTCTTATTGGCTGGTAGATAACTCACGCTCCGTGCGTCCATATGAACAACGTGCTTGGATTCCCTTCCACCTAAACGCTGATTGGCTGCGTCTTGTTTGATGTACCCGCCCCTAAACTCCAAAATAAACTATAGAGTTTGAATCATAGTGCGCAGGCGTATTACTACCCCAGCAGAGACAACTGCACTGAATTAAAGAGATAGTTCCCCTTTAAGTTAACTTTTAGTATGTTATCGACTGTCTAATTGTAAGCAACTTTTCTAATGGTCTTCATTATTTAATTTTATACTTTTTTAAAAAAAATTTCTGCCTTTTTAGTATGACTTTCTCAAAATAGGGGTCGCTGACCCCATCTAAAAAAAAAAAAAAATGCTCTGTAAAGCTATAAATGTATTGTTACTGCTACGTTTCGCCACTTCGCTTTCTATTCAGGCCTCTCCTATTCATATTCCAGTCTCTTATTCAAATCAGTGCATGGTTGCTAGGGGAATGTGGACCCTAGCAACCAGACGGCTGAAATGGCAAACTGGAGAGCTGCTGAATAAAAAGCTAAATAAGTCAAAAACCACAAATAATAGAAAATGAAAACCAATTGCAAATTGTCTCAGAATATCCCTCTCTACATCATACTAACAGTTAACTTAAAGGTGAACAACCCCTTTAAGTTAACTTTTAGTATGTTACACAATGGCTCATTCTAAGCAACTTTTCAATTGGTCTTATTTTTCTTAATAGTTTTTCAATTTTCTGCCTTTGTTGACCCCATCTAAAAAACAAATGATCTGTAAGGCTTCACATTTTTTGTTATTATTACTTTTTTTTTTGTTACTCATCTTTCTATTCAGGCCTCTCCTATTCATATTCCAGTCTCTTATTCAAATCAATGCATGGTTGCTAGGGGAATTTGGACCCTAGCAACCAGATGGCTGAAACTGCAAACTGGAGAGCTGCTGAATAAAAGGCTAAATAACTCAAAAAACACAAATAATAAAAAATGAAAACCAATTGCAAAGTGTCTCACAATACTAAAAGGTAACAAAGGCAACTAACCGCTTTAATAGCCTTAGATCTGGAAATAAGAAAAGGTTGATGGGAATTGTCCCAAAATACCTCTGTCTGGGTAGGGTCCATCTGTGATTCCTGCCTATATACCTTGCCTCAGTAATACATATAACAATATAGTTGCACTGTCACTTTAAACAAGGGATGCACCAAATCCACTATTTTGGATTCCGCCAAACCCTTTGTGAAAGATTCCAAACCGAATACCGAACCCTAATTTGTATATGCAAATTAGGGGTGGGAAGGGGAAAACTTTTTTTGCATATGCAAATTAGGATTCAGATTTGGTTCGGCCGGGCAGTCGGCCGAATCCTGCAGCGAATCTTGGATTCCCTACTTTAAACCCCCCCCAAGTGTAGAGAAAATAAACGCACAAACCATTTTATTTTAAAGTTATAATATTTATTTCCATGGTTTTTTTAACCCTTCCCACCCCCCTTCCAAGTGAAATAATAATAATAATAATAATAATAATAATAATAATAATAATAAAGTGGATTGTTTTAGTCTTAGCAAGAGACAATGCACAGCGGATTCTCTGCCAGCAAAGGGCTTGTCTTCATAGAGAAAGGGTCCCGTTTACCCAAAGTGCTTGTTTGTTTAATAAAGCTTTGGAAAAAAACAAAAAACCTTTCATTAAAATTCACTGTACATATAAAACTTTTTTTTAAAACTTTAACAAAATGTAATTTCTTTTTAATATATATATATATATATATATATATATATATATATATATATATATATATATATATATATATATATATATAGCACCATAAAACAGAACGTGCATTATAGGAGAAGGGGGTTAAACCTTCGAGGTGAAAAAAAAGGGGGCAAATAAGAACCCGTCGTGTTTAACCTTTCAAGTGCCAGAGGACTAAGAGCATTGTAGTTTGGAAGCCACACTCAAGAACGGAAACATAATAATTAAATGCTGGTTAAGGGTCCCCCAAAAAAAAGGCATAGTATCTGGGGGTATCGGATGGACTTTCAGAGCACCTTTTAGATTAAATACGGTAATGTCTTGGATTTGTCCAATTTATCATTATTTCCTCCAGAACTTGGAGTGGTCTTATCCAGGGTCAGACTGGCCCACCAGAGAAATCCCATTGGGGTCCGCATCATTGCAGCTGGTTGGTGGTACCGGACACGATGTTGGGTCACATTTTCTGATGGGCACCCAATAACCCAGTCCGACAGTGGTCCTATTAATGTTCCAGTTCCACAACTACATGAATACTGAGGTCTGATTTCCTTATCATTGAAACCCCCCCCCCAACTTATTTGCAATTGACAATCGGGGTTCCCAAGATCGTTAGGGATCTCCTTTTATTACCCGAGAATCCAGATTCAGAAGGAATTTCCTGACAATTCAAGTTCTGAAGCTGAATCTTCCGGATCGGTCGAGAAGTTCACATCTACCCCTGAGTCTTCTAAGCTGAAAGTGCACTTGGACTGATCCACAGAATCCAGTTCTGTTGGGGGACTGCTGGGATCCTGGTGGTCCCCGAGGTGTGAGGGACAGGAGAAGTCAAAGACCCAACTCTCGAGGTCCATGCAGGAGAAGTTGTTGCTGGTGGAGAGGTAGGAAGTGGCGTGATGGAGCGGAGGTGGGAGGCTCAGGCATTTCCGTAGGGTACCATGGCCCGGTGACCTGAAAGGCAACCAATGAGCTTTAGTAGAAGTCATTATAAACAACTGAAGATTGTAACTATGCAAGAACATCTGCCCCTTCACCCAACACTTAATGATTCCATGAGCTCACAACCCTTCTCTGGTGCACAATCATTTTGCACTTCCGGCACATGGATTATAACGCATGGTGAGGGTGCTCAAGATCTTGGCTGGGCCAAGTGTTGGACCTCAAAAGTAGGGCTTGATCCAAGAAAGTCATGTGTGTAGTTTCCCAAATTATATGCATGAAGTGTACCTGACTGATGGGAAGAGTCTCTTCTTCGCCTGGGAATACACAGCCCCAGCGACGGAGCACACTTGTTCCTGCATCCAGCGCATATCTTCCGGCATATCTGGAACCCAATCCACAAACCTGCAGGGGGTGCAAAAAAGAGCATTATTCTGGCCGTGCAATGACAGGTTCAATAGGTTAATACTATTGGGCTTTAACATGAGGTTCTGCAGGGACTGGAAGGCCTTTTCACGAGGGACTGGAAGGCCTTTTCACGAGGGACTGGAAGGCCTTTTCACGAGGGACTGGAAGGCCTTTTCACGAGGGACTGGAAGGCCTTTTCACGAGGGACTGGAAGGCCTTTTCACGAGGGACTCGAAGGCCTTTTCACGAGGGACTGGAAGGCCTTTTCACGAGGGACTCGAAGGCCTTTTCACGAGGGACTGGAAGGCCTTTTCACGAGGGACTCGAAGGCCTTTTCACGAGGGACTCAAAGGCCTTTTCACGAGGGACTCAAAGGCCTTTTCACGAGGGACTCAAAGGCCTTTTCACGAGGGACTCAAAGGCCTTTTCACGAGGGACTCAAAGGCCTTTTCACGAGGGACTCAAAGGCCTTTTCACGAGGGACTCAAAGGCCTTTTCACGAGGGACTCAAAGGCCTTTTCACGAGGGACTCAAAGGCCTTTTCACGAGGGACTCAAAGGCCTTTTCACGAGGGACTCAAAGGCCTTTTCACGAGGGACTCAAAGGCCTTTTCACGAGGGACTCAAAGGCCTTTTCACGAGGGACTCAAAGGCCTTTTCACGAGGGACTCAAAGGCCTTTTCACGAGGGACTCAAAGGCCTTTTCACGAGGGACTCAAAGGCCTTTTCACGAGGGACTCAAAGGCCTTTTCACGAGGGACTCAAAGGCCTTTTCACGAGGGACTCAAAGGCCTTTTCACGAGGGACTCAAAGGCCTCTCACGAGGGACTCAAAGGCCTCTCACGAGGGACTCAAAGGCCTCTCACGAGGGACTCAAAGGCCTCTCACGAGGGACTCAAAGGCCTCTCACGAGGGACTCAAAGGCCTCTCACGAGGGACTCAAAGGCCTTTCATAAGATCATCAGAGGACACAAGGGTGCGGGTTATCCAGAATTAGAAATACATTACCTTAAAGCAACAGAAAATACAGACTCCACCGGTAGGGTATAGGGCATCACCATGTAGGAAGCCACCCGCATGGGCAAAAGGCTGGAGATCTGATGGTATAGTCCGTTCTTCTCTCTGCATGCCTCCTGCAGGACTGCAACAAATGAAACAAGGGATAAGAACAGAGATTGCCATGGAAACATAACACGAGGAACATCTCAAATAAACTACTGTACACATACCGCCCCGAAGGAGCATCTCAAATTGCTTTTAGACATGGCAATCTCAATGGAGGCCTGATAGAATGGACTTTTACCATAACACAAGCTGGGCGGCAGCCTCTCCATGATTCTCTTATCCAGAGACCACGGGGTCTGTCCCTCCAACACCTTCCGCTTCAGATCCTCCTCTTCTTCCCGTTTACTCTTCACTGAGCAGTCGCAGGTCAGGTGGTGGGAAAGAGGTTCAGTTTTGGGAAAAGCCAGGCGCAGGTCAGTGGCAGGTGATGGCAAGTTTAACAGGTCTGAAGGACAATAAGAAAATAATACAATATAAATCACAGAGCATTCTGTCCCAGTGGCTGCACAGATCCTATCTGATCCCCATTGTAAGCAGCAGTCCTGTCCTGCTTTATGGCAGCTGAGATTCTAGCTATCTGTATAACAGAACATTCTGTCCCAGTGGCTGCACAGATCCTATCTGATCCCCATTGTAAGCAGCAGACCTGCCCTGCTTTATGGCAGCTGAGATTCTAGCTATCTGTATAACAGAACATTCTGTCCCAGTGGCTGCACAGATCCTATCTGATCCCCATTGTAAGCAGCAGTCCTGTCCTGCTTTATGGCAGCTGAGATTCTAGCTATCTGTATAACAGAGCATTCTGTCCCAGTGGCTGCACAGATCCTATCTGATCCCCATTGTAAGCAGCAGTCCTGTCCTGCTTTATGGCAGCTGAGATTGTAAATTTACATAGAAAAAACAAATTAGATTGTCAGCCCATGAAGGCATTAGGCCCAGGTAAGGAAACAAAGAAGAGCAGAACATACTGTTGTCTTTAAGGAATCTAAGTGCATCATTGTATCCCTGCTGACACATCTCTCCAAGAACCTGCAGAAACAATGTTACGACCAATGAAATGAGTGGAAGTGCAGAGAGGGACATATGAGAACACAACACAGACTTTCCAGCAAGGTCTAATACTGACGATTATATTTAGTGGGTCAGGGATCTACTACAGGATAAAGTCACATGTATGAATTAAGCAACAAGGATGTTCTCTTACAGGGGGAGGAGCAGAGAGTCTGTGACTCAAGCAGTGGGTGGGACTAGAGAATATATAATGTATTTAAAAAAAAAACAAAACAAAATTATCATTTGGTTCAGCCAAAAACAACGAATTTAAAGCTCAGCTGATTCAGGAAACTAACGATATCTGACTATTTTGGTCACATTGAACAAAAGGCAAATCTTTTTAATGGGCACTTACCGTGGGATCGGGTGGGAACAGCGCACGTGTCAGTCGATACAGGTTCCCCAGGCTGAACTGGATACTGGTGTTAGTCAGTCGCACCTCATGGAAGTTTGTGGAGTTCGTGTCCCTCGGGCAGATGTCAGATTCCCCCGAAAACGGAGAGACTGTGATTGTGTTTTTCAAGTCGTATTCAGGTAGATTATTGCTGATTCCGCCATCAACATACCGCTGCCATGGAAACAAAAACATATTTCCATATACACTGTGGCCCTTAGTACAGGGGACTATGAGCAAACTTAGGGGACTGTTCCTGCTGAATTGTGCTTAGTACAGGGAATACCTATGTGCCATAGTTTTATGGGATCTCTCTGTACAGACTATGAGCAAACTTAGGGGACTGTTCCTGCTGAATTGTGCTTAGTACAGGGAATACCTATGCTGTCATAGTTTTATGGGATATCTCTGTACAGACTATGAGCAAACTTAGGGACTGTTCCTGCTGAATTGTGCTTAGTACAGGGAATACCTATGTACCATAGTTTTATGGGATCTCTCTGTACAGACTATGAGCAAACTTAGGGACTGTTCCTGCTGAATTGTGCTTAGTACAGGGAATACCTATGCTGCCATAGTTTTATGGGATCTCTCTGTACAGACTATGAACAAATTTAGGGACTGTTCCTGCTTAATTGTGCTTAGTACATAGGGGAATACCTATGCCGCCATAGTTTTATGGGATCTCTCTGTACAGACTATGAACAAACTTAGGGACTGTTCCTGCTGAATTGTGCTTAGTACAGGGAATACCTATCATAGTATTCCCTGCAGACATGTAATGGGGTTACAACAGTACACGTGGGTCATACAGAGACATGTGTTCATCAAACATTTAGAACAGGAGCACCTTCTCCTGAAAAAAGAAAATAAGAGTTGTTACCCCATGAGGCAACATACAGGACAGACAGAAAATAAATGTAAATAAACAGATTTTATTGTCGGTGCAAAGTCGAGTTTCCAGTCCAGGGTCCACTTAAAGTAAATATTTAGGAGTGGGAGTGGTCTCTCTAGGGCTGGGCCGTCCAGATCGGGGGTCTGCAGAGCAGATTTGGCCTTTGAATGCATTTTTATGCAGCGATAATGGGCTCAATTGATGTACATTTAGGACTTTACAAATGCATTATAATGTGACCCACCTATCATATATAACACATTGGACAACACTGCTCTTGGGGTGCCCAGTTTATAAAATGGTTGAAGTGCAGAATCGAGAAGGGGTGAGTTTAACTAAAAAAGTGCAACAATGTATCACATAGAGGAAACAGGAGGCGGTTATCCTTGAATCCTATTGGACTAAAAATATTCTATCTGGGCTCAGGTTATTTCCATGGGCCACTAGAATTCAGGTGGAGTACAAAAGGGGGATATTACTCTCATACTCCCACATGAAGCCCCTTTTCTGCCCAGAAACCTTTTTTTTTTAGGAGAGGATATGGATGATTGACAGAAGGTTCTTCCTGGAATTCTGGACCTGGGCCCCAGTTCACTGCCGATTCTGATTGGCTTACAGAATTTTAATGGTGGAAGGAGATACCGACCAACTGAGACGGTCAAGAGGACAATACGGAGGAACCCAAGAGGGGGATAGATGATGATAGTTGATAGAGCTAGAGAGAGAGATGATAGAGCTAGAGATAGTCGATAGAGATAGAGCTAGTTGATAAGTTGATAGAGATAAATGATTAGTTGATAGAGATAAATGATTAGTTTATAGAGAGAGATGATAGAGCTAGAGATAGTTGATAGGGCTAGAGCTAGTCAATACAGATAGTTGATTAGTTGATAGAGATCAATGATTAGTTTATAGAGAGAGATGATCGAGCTAGAGATAGTTGATAGGGCTAGTGCTAGTCAATACAGATAGTTGATTAGTTGATAGAGATAAATGATTAGTTTATAGAGAGAGATGATAGAGCTAGAGATAGTTGATACAGATAGTTGATTAGTTGATAGAGATCAATGATTAGTTTATAGAGAGAGATGATAGAGCTAGAGATAGTTGATAGGGCTAGAGCTAGTCAATACAGATAGTTGATTAGTTGATAGAGATAAATTATTAGTTTATAGAGAGAGATGATAGAGCTAGAGATAGTTGATAGGGCTAGTGCTAGTCAATACAGATAGTTGATTAGTTGATAGAGATCAATGATTAGTTGATAGAGCTAGCTGATAAGAGATAGTTGATAGAGATATACATACATATATATCTATATTAGAACGGGAGTGTGGCAATAAATGGTATGGCCCATCCATTGTGAGCTTGCTGTTATTCTTAAAGGGAAAAAATTAACTTACCACCCCTCGGAAAGACGGTGGGATAATGCCACAGTAAATGGGCACAAAGGCGCTGCATATTAAAGCCTGTGGGAAAATATTATACTTTGAAAAAACAGGACTGCACCCTTTGTTCCCCAATAAAGCCATACCCATATCATATTGTGAAATACCTGCTCCCCCAATGTACAAAAAGTTCTGGTACCTGGATCAGTTCTTCTTTGGAGTTAAATTCCGACACCAGAACGTTCTCTCCGTCGGACACTCGGGTGAGGGATATGCAGAGCTTCCCAGTCGCCAGCTCATGGGCATTTTCGGGGAGATTTCGGTACAGTCCCTTCTTCAAGATCTTCACCAGGTTGAAGGAAGGGTGTAGGGGCCCCAGATTTCTCTTCCTGGCTTCCTTGGCTACCCCCAATACATCCGAGCAGCACTGGGCTGGAACGAGTAAGAACCGGTCAGTATAATACAGATACAGGTATGGGATCCATTATCCGGAAACCTCCAGGAAGCTCCAACAGTAGCTTGTACTGGAGGCAAAACCAGCCTATTGGGTTTATTTAATGTTTACATGATTTTCTAGTAGACTTAAGGTATGAAGATCCAAATTACAGAAACATCCGTTATCCGGAAAGCTCCAGTTCCTGAGCATTCTAGATATATATCTATCTATATATATGTTATTCTGAATAGCAAGGATTTACAGATACGGCTTTCAACAGCATTTACTCCAAAACGATTTTGGTCTGTAGGTTTATTTTCCCTTTAATCTGTTCTTATTCAGCAGCTAATTGATTTATCAGCCTTGACAGAGACCTGGGCTGTTCCCTAAATACAGGCGTTACATCATCACTCGCTGGATATTTATATGAACTTTGCCCTGATCAGGCAGGACGAGTAACTTTGATACAGGTATGGGATCAGTTATCCAGAATTACGGAAAGGCCGTCTCCCATAGACTCCATTGTACTCGAATAATCCACATTTTTTAAAATAATTTCCTTTTTCTGTGTAATAATAAAACAGTCGCTTGTACTTGTATATATCATTATCTTTATGGTTAAAAGAGGTGATAGTGGCCATTTACCTGCCAGAAATGAAAAACCTACATTTCTACATTCCACACTTATGAAGAGAAAAAAAAAAAAAAAACATGTTGCTAGGCAACACACAATTGCTGCCAGTCAAGGGGTTTAAGGGCGGTTTATACTAATAACAGGAGCAAAGTTTGTAACAGTATCAGAACCCCTGCGGCAACCAATCAGCAGGCTGGATTGCATCGGGTGTTAGAATGCAGACACGTGATTGGCTCATGCGAGTTACCAGACCCGGTGCAAAGTTTGTGATGTCCTCACATTAACCCAGAGTGCAAATGAGATTTCCCGATTTAATCAACGTATTGGCCTAATGGGATTATTAATCTTCTGAGCCGGATTATCCCTGCCCTGCTGTAACTTCTCTAGGACAAAGATCAAGTGAAATAACACAGGTCAGCCAATCAGAAAGTAGGGCAAAGCTTTGATTTAAGGGGTGGTATGTGGGAGAACAAGAACGTTTCAGTGGGTGCAACAATGGGTGGGAGCAATGGTTAAGGCAGGGGACAGGTATGGGGTGCAGCACCTGGCAGCAAGGGAGCCCCGTTACTATCAACTGCCTAATCCAGTGTCCCTACTGTATGTTGTACCTATAAGCACCCACCCCCTGACTGGCACCCGCCCCCTGACTGGCACCCGCCCCCTGACTGGCACCCGCCCCCTGACTGGCACCCACCCCCTGACTGGCACCCGCCCCCTGACTGGCACCCACCCCCTGACTGGCACCCGCCTGAAGGGTAAGGGTACGACTATGTCCCATATGAGCCAAAGGCTTCAACCTTCCTCCGAGTCATTTGGACAAAAAAGGTTCTACTGGATGGACGAGTGTCTTTTTTCAACCTGAGTAAATTACTATGTTACTATGAGAAGCCACAACAATACAAGATCTTTATCTCTGTTTACATACAGGACAGTAGGAAAGGCATCATAAAAGTTAGGGGGGAAAAAAAAAAAGAGAAGCCCTGGGTCAGCAGTGTTGAACTGTAATCAGTCGACAATTAACGCACGCAGGCTGCAGCAGGAAAAACAAACTGCCCTGTCTGCATAGGCCCCCGAGAAAGTTAAGAAAGAGAGGGTTCAGTCGAGAGAGGGGTTCAGTCTAGAAAGAGAGAGAGACAGAGATAAAGGGGTTTAGTCTGAAGAGAAAGAGGGGTTCAGTCGATAGAGAACGAGAGAAAGAGAGAGAGAGGGTTTAGTCGAGAGAGAGGTTCAGTCAAGAGAGGGGGTTTCAGTCGAGAGAGAAAGAGAGGGGTTCAGTCGAGAGAGAGAGAGAGAGAGAGAGAGGTTGAGTCGAGAGACAGAGAGACAGAGAGAGAGAGGTTTAGTCGAGAGAGAGTCCAGAGAGGGGTTCAGTCGAGAGAGGGGGGTTCAGTCGAGAGAGGGGTTCAGTCGATAGAGAGAGAGAGAGGTTCAGTCGCGAGAGAGAGGGGTTGAGTCAAGAGAGGGGTTCGGTCAAGAGAGAGAGAGGGGGGTTCAGTCGAGAGAGAAAGAGAGGGGCTCAGTCGAGAGAGAAAGAGAGGGGCTCAGTCGAGAGAGAGAGGGGTTCAGTCGAGAGAGAGAGGGGTTCAGTCGAGAGAGAGAGAGAGAGAGAGAGGGGTTCAGTCAAGAGAGAGAGAGAGAGAGAGAGAGAGAGAGGGGTTCAGTCAAGAGAGAGAGGTTCAGTCGAGAGAGAGAGAGAGGGGTTCAGTCGAGAGAGACAAGAGTGAGAGAGAGGGGTTCAGTCGAGAGAGACAGAGCCGGGGGAGAGAGGGGTGCTGTTGGGGGCATTTGTTTAAGAAAAAGTCTATTTGCTCACTTAGTAAATCAGCGGGGAGTGTAAGTAAATAAGGAATATACACAAACATGAGACAAGGGCTGGGGATGTCTAATGTGTCTCAGGCTGAACTGAAATACCCCCCCCCCCCCCCCCCCCGGTGACACACAGACATGCAGGTCACTGACCCATAGTAACCTCAGTGGGGGGGTCGGTGTCACACCCAAAAGTCAGCTCACTATCCTCGTCCAATCACAGAGCAGCTCCAGCAGGTGGCTAGTGTATTGCTAATTAGGGCTTTCAAATGGGGGGGGGGATTTACTGCACAATTCTAGCCCCACCCAAAAAGTGCCCAGGAGTCTCTGCCGGGCAATGTATTTCTATGTGTTACTGGATGTGCAGCTCAGACACTGGAATAAACAGAAATAAATGAAGAGAAATAAACAAGAAGAAAAAGGAACGTTGCTACATTGTGGCAGGAGTCGGAATATGCAGTAATAACATTGGAGTGAAGCCTCTGCCAGGTCCATACACTTTGTTTATTATAAACCATACGACTGGGCAGTTAAATGTCCCCTTAAAACTCTGGCAGAGGAGAATTAAAGGCCAAACAGAACTGACAAATGTAAGAGGAGCCAGGGATTCAGGAGGAGAATGTGAGAGGTGCAGGGGGTGGGATTATTTAGAACACAGGACCCTCTCAGTTAGACACGCTTGACTGCACTGCTGCTATTTACTGACCCTGTGCAGCTCCCCTTCAGCTGCTCAACTACAACACTCAACAATAAACTCATCGTTTTAGCCATGAACTGTATACACATCAGCACAAGAAACCCTACATTTGTGTGGGAGTCAGAACTGCCGGTGACCTGATCAGTGTTGCCCTGAATGAACCCACAGAAAGTGACAAATCTTCGACAAAGCAGCGGAACTGGACCAACAGCCTCACGGCATAATTACTACATTCAATTGTCTTCAAACCTCAAGTTTAAAGGAACAGTAAAGCGAGATTGTATTTGGAAATGCAGGAGGGTCGCCCCTACTGTTAAGTTGGAACCGCTACCCTCCACTACTACCATTCATTTCAATGAATCTGCACTATATTATTAATAACATGTATTTATATAGCGCCAACAGATTTTGCAGCGCTGTAAAGTAAGTGTGTTTATACAACCAAGTCACATGAATTCTATACATAGAACATATGAAGTTACACACATCACAACCAATGCTGATACAAAAGTAAGGAAGGCTCTTTTGTAACTATAATATATATATATATATATATATATATATATATATATATATATATATATATATATATATATATATATATATATATATATATATATATATATATATATATATATATATATATATATATACACACAAAAGCCATGAATAGCTTGTAAATTATATCCTTATAACCGGTGACTAGTGACATCATCAGTTAGAAACGTTGAGTAGTGATGTCATTACTGTCACATGACTCACTGAAACTTGTGTATTATAATAAATAAAGTACCCCCAGTTGCAAAATATGAGGATATTAGAAGTAACCTCGGAGTTCCATGACCTGTATAAAAGCCTTCAGCCTTGTGTTATTATACGGTCATGGAACTCCTCAGTAACTTCTAATATCCTTATAATTTACAAGAGGGGGTACTTTATTCACTATATAAACAGTGGTTACTGGGGGTACTTTATTTATTATAATACACAAGTTTCAGTGAGTCATGTGACAGAAATGACATCAGAACTCACCGTTTATAACTGATGACATCAGAACTCACCGTTTATAAGGATATAATTTACAGGATATCCATGACTTTTGTGTATTATATAGATATCTATATATATAGTGGCAGAGCCAATAAAAATCAAAGAGGTCCATACCCCCCTATAACAGCCTCCAGCTGAATGTTTTACATTGCATCTGCTGCAGAACGTATGGAACTATGTATAAATGAGCAGAGGTTAAACCTGAGTTCTAAGGGTTTGTTTAAACCAGAAATTTATTAGGGGTTACACACAAAGTTGGGGTACAGACAGAGTGAAATGAGCCCCTGGCTTTTCCTGTTCTCTGGGGCCCAGGTACTTTTAGTATATGAGAAATACAATCCTGACTGAGCAGAGCTCACAATAAAGTTGTACCCCCATCCACCCACAATACTCACCCCCTTGTCCATTTGGGGGGTATCCTCCAGCAAGGGACAATAGAGGGGGAGATCAATAGAATATATGTCCCATGTACTAACTACTCAGGCACAATGGAAAGCAATAGGGCCAGATCAGTATATTGGGAGGGGGTATGTACGTATGGGAGGGTCTGAATATTGGGGGGGCAGGGGGTGACTAGTGATAAGGATATAAGGAGATGGTACAACCCTAGATCAGTGAATGGGGGGGGGGATATAATAGTCACATAGCAACCTATGGGAGGGCACAATTCTAAATATACAAGGAGACCCCAGATAATAATATAAGGAGACCCCAGATTATAATATAAAGAGACCCCAGATTATAATACAAGTAGAGCCCAGATTATAATACAAGGAGAGCCCAGATTAATATATAAGGAGAGCCCAGATTATAATACAAGTAGAGCCCAGATTATAATATAAGGAGAGCCCAGAGATCAGCACTTACCCAGGCTACAGCCACACACCAGAGCCGCAGCATTGAGAGCTCCAGCCGAGGCCCCGTAGATTTTATTGGCCCGAGTGAGGATTTGGGGGGCGCGTTCCTGGAGACAACTGGACACCCCCACATGATAAACCCCCAGGAACCCGCAGCCGGCGAACGACAAGTTCCAGCCCCTCTCCAGGTCAAACATGGCGGCTGTACGGGAGGATGGGGAGCCCGTTATAAGCGCCGGTACCGAGCGGCACAGAAGGGAAAAAATGCTGCAACAGGAATTTAAAGCAATCGCAACACCACGCCCATTAGGGCGGCGCCAGTGTCTCAATGTATCCAATCAGAGCGCAGGAGGAGAGACCGGCCTCCCTTCTGCTGACGTCACTTTCATTGTGAAGCTTTGCTAAATGAGAAGGGCCCAGGACTACAGCTCCCAGCAGCACCCACTGACACTGAACCAGAGAAATCACTGACGGGTTGTTCTGTGACCATATAAAGACACAAGGCTGCAGGCTGAGTTATACAGGGAACTCTGAGTATCACTCATGTATTATAAGGGATAATGTACCCCCTACTGTAAATGATAAGGATATTAGAAGTCACTGAGGGGTTGTTCTGTGACCATATAAAGGCACAAGGCTGCAGGCTGAGTTATACAGGGAACTCTGAGTACCACTCATGTATTATAAGGGATAATGTACCCCCTACTGTAACTGATAAGGATATTAGAAGTCACTGAGGGGTTGTTCTGTGACCATATAAAGACACAAGGCTGCAGGCTGAGTTATACAGGGAACTCTGAGTATCACTCATGTATTATAAGGGATAATGTACCCCCTACTGTAAATGATAAGGATATTAGAAGTCACTGAGGGGTTGTTCTGTGACCATATAAAGGCACAAGGCTGCAGGCTGAGTTATACAGGGAACTCTGAGTATCACTCATGTATTATAAGGGATAATGTACCCCCTACTGTAAATGATAAGGATATTACAAGTCACTGAGGGGTTGTTCTGTGACCATATAAAGGCACAAGGCTGCAGGCTGAGTTATACAGGGAACTCTGAGTATCACTTGTGTATTATAAGGGATAATGTACCCCCTACTGTAAATGATAAGGAGGGGTTCTTGGTTCTGTGTACTGCTGGTTCTGAGTCCTGAAACAAAGTAACAAAGCTATTTGCTAAACAGCTGTAACTGACATCTGCTACATTGTTTCAAGAACAACAGGAAAGGATAAAGAAATATTACTTTCAATAGCCATTTCATTTGCAAGTTACTTTAAAACCAGTGACAAATTGTAACTGTAAAAGGAGTGTATATGTTGTACACTGGAAGGTTGCTCAGAATGACATTTACATTATGCAAAATAAGAGTTTTTGGGTAGAGTTCCCCTTTATAACACAGATTAACACTTGAGAGGGATGAACAAAGACAGAGTAATGGAACGGGTTACGTTGCTGAAGCACAATGCAATGGAAATGCACCAAAAGGGATTTTTTTTTTGGATTCGGCCGAACCCCTGAATCCTTCGTGAAAGATTTGGCCGAATACCGAACCGAATCAGAACTCTAATTTGCATATGCAAATTAGGGGTGGGAAGGGGGAAACATTTTATACTTCCTTGTTTTGTGACAAAAAGTCATGTGATTTCCCTCCTGCCCCTAATTTGCATATGCAAATTCGGATTCGGTTCAGCCTGGCAGAAGGATTCGGCGGAATCCAAATCCTGCTGAAAAAGGCCGAATCCTGGATTCGGTACATCTCTAATTAAAAAAGAAACAGGGATGACTTTTTGGCTTCAATGTCCAGCACTGCACATGCAACATTCATACAGGCCAATGTCTCTGCACATATACATAGAAACCAGTGCAGGCTGCGGAATCAGTTGCTCATTGGCTGTGGGACCGGTGGGGGCCCTGGTAAGTAGGTAACATGGGCCCCCTGATTGGTCCTCAATAATAGGTTTATTTAGGCACTATGAGATATGAAATTTACAACAGTACATAAAGCAACCAGCAATCTTACATCAAGGATTAAACCACTGGTGAGTTACATACAACTCCCAGCACCCCTAACAGCCTCCTGAGAAGCTGAAAACTGTCAGTCAATGAGAGCCAAAGGCCGGCCATTCCTGATTGTGAGAAAGCTCTCGTCTGTCCACGACCCTCTCCCCAGATAACTTGCTGCTGGACTTGTAATTCTAGAAGTGAGTAGTCGTGTTACATACAGGCTGAGCGACTCTGACTCCATTGGAAACAGCCTGACCCAGCGAGGTCACAACAACACACGAATGTCTCCCGAGTCCGCCCAACACTGACACAGGGAGACCTTGAATAAATATTCTGAGACAGTTTGCAGTTGGTCTTTATTTTTTTTATCTAAAATGTCTTATAATATCGGCCTAAAGAGAAAGAAGAATCTGGACTACCGGGGGCCCAAGAGCTATAGGCGAATAGTAAGTTCATGGTCATAGGATAAATATCCACAGGTAATTATAAATACATTTGACATGCAGAAAACAAAATGATTTACAATAATAAAACAAAAAATACTTTAGGCTAAATCTGGTGACAAGAGTGAGGGCAAGCAGGTCTCTATTTGTGACTGGCACATGCCCATATAGTAATGTGGAACTGCACTTACACCAGCTGCTGATGGGAAGAGGGTGAGGCTGAGGCCTGGTACCTAGAGAGACCCAAGACCTAAATACTGCTCTGCCCCAAGGCCTCACACATTAGCAAGTGCAGACTGGAGGAGTGGGCATATTTGAGGGCAAAATATCAATACAGCAAATATAGGGTAGGGCAAGAAGGCAACAGCAAGGTAAGATGGAGACAGTAGGGAAAGATGGAGACAGTAGGACAATTTGGTGAGACAGTAGGACAAGTTGGATACAGTACGACGAGATGGAGAGAGTAGGGAAAGATGGAGACAATAGGACAAGATGGAAACAGTAGGGTAAGATGAAGACAGTAGGACAAGTTGGAGAGACAGTAGGACAAGTTGGAGACAGTAGGACAAGTTGGAGACAGTAGGACAAAAGGTGGAGACAGTAGGGCAAGATGGAGACAGTAGGATAAGTTGAGCCAGTAGGACGAGATGGAGACAGTAGGGCAAGATGGAGACAGTAGGACAAGTTGGAGAGACTAGGTCAAGTTGGAGACAGTAGGACAAAAGGTGGAGACAGTAGGGCAAGATGGAAACAGTAGGACAAGATGGAGACAGTAGGGTAAGTTGGAGACAGTAGGAAAAGATGGAGACAGTAGGGTAAGCTGGAGACAGTAGGACAAAAGGTGGAGACAGTAGGATAAGTTGAGACAGTAGGGCGAGATGGAGACAGTATGTCAAGATGGAGACAGTATGTCAAGATGGAGACAGTAGGGCAAGTTGGAGAGACAGTAGGACAAGTTGGAGACAGTAGGACAAAAGGTGGAGACAGTAGGACAAAAGGTGGAGACAGTACGACGAGATGTAGAGAGTAGGGAAAGATGGAGACAGTAGGACAAGATGGAGACAGTAAGACAAGTTGGAGAGAAAGTAGGACAAGTTGGAGACAGTAGGACAAGTTGGAGACAGTAGGACAAAAGGTGGAGACAGTAGGACAAAAGGTGGAGACCGTAGGGCAAGATGGAGACAGTAGGGCAAGATGGAGACAGTAGGACAAGTTGGAGAGAAAGTAGGACAAGTTGGAGACAGTAGGACAAGTTGGAGACAGTAGGACAAAAGGTGGAGACAGTAGGACAAATGGTGGAGACAGTAGGGCAAGATGGAGACAGTAGGGCAAGATGGAGACAGTAGGACAAGTTGGAGAGAAAGTAGGACAAGTTGGAGACAGTAGGACAAGTTGGAGACAGTAGGACAAGTTGGAGACAGTAGGACAAAAGGTGGAGATAGTAGGACAAAAGGTGGAGACCGTAGGGCAAGATGGAGACAGTAGGACAAAAGGTGGAGACAGTATGATAAGTTGAGACAGTAGGACGAGATGGAGACAGTAGGACAAGATGGAGACAGTAGGATGAGATGGAGACAGTATGGCAAGCTGGAAACAGTAGGACAAAAGGTGGAGACAGTAGGACAAGATGGAGACAGTGGGACAAGACGGAGACAGTAGGACAAGACGGAGACAGTACGACAAGATGGAGACAGTAGGATAAGACGGAGACAGTAGGGCAAGAAACAGTGGGACAAAAGGTGGAGTCTGGAGACAGTAGGGCAAGATGGAGACAGTAGGACGAGATGGAGTGAGTAGGGAAAGATGGAGACAGTAGGACAAGATGGAAACAGTAGGACAAAATGGAGACAGTAGGACAAGATGGAGACAGTAGGATGAGATGGAGATAGCACGGAAAGATTGAGACAGTAGGACAAGATGAAAACAGTGGGACAAAAGGTGGAGACAGTAGGACAAAAGGTGGAGACAGTAGGGCAAGATGGAGACAGTAGGACAAGATGGAGACAGTAGGGCAAGATGGAGACAGTAGGACAAGATGGAGACAGTAGGGCAAGATGGAGGCAGTAGGACGAGATGGAGACAGTAGGACAAGATGGAAACAGTAGGACAAAATGGAGACAGTCAGGGCCGGATTTACATAGCGGGCGCCCCTAGGCCCACTGCCACTTGTTGCTCCTGTTCCCTCCCCTTTATTCGTGCAAATTTTCATAATCTGGACCGGAGCAATGGGGATTGGTGCACGGGAAATCTAAAAAATGATTGTATCTCCAGCACATCCCAAGTGTTTTTGAACCAATGTGGGTGTGGTTGGGCAGCATGCCGCCCCCTAAAATCCTGCCACTCTAGGCCCGGGCCTAGGTGGCCTTTCCACAAATCCGGGCCTGGAGACAGTAGGACAAAAGGTGGAGACAGTAGGACAAAAGGTGGAGACAGTAGGACAAGATGGAGACAGTAGGGCAAGTTCTAGACAGTCGGACAAGATGGAGACAGTAGAATGAGATGGAGACAGTAGAATGAGATGGAGATAGTACAGAAAGATTGAGACAGTAGGACAAGATGGAAACAGTGGGACAAAAGGTGGAGACAGTAGGAAAAGGTGGAGACAGTAGGGCAAGTTGGAGACAGTAGGACAAGATGGAGACAGTAGGATGAGATAGAGATAGTAGGGCAAGATGGAGACAGTAGGGCAAGATGGAGACAGTAGGATGAGATGGAGATAGTACAGAAAGATTGAGACAGTAGGACAAGATGGAAACAGTGGGACAAAAGGTGGAGACAGTAGGGCAAGTTGGAGACAGTAGGACAAGATGGAGACAGTAGGGCAAGTTGGAGACAGTAGGATGAGATAAAGACAGTAGGACAAGATGGAGACAGTAGGGCAAGTTGGAGACAGTAGGATGAAATAAAGACAGTAGGACAAGATGGAGACAGTAGGATGAGATAAAGACAGTAGGACAAGATGGAGACAGTAGGATGAGATAAAGACAGTAGGGCAAGTTGGAGACAGTAGGATGAGATGGAGATAGTAGGGAAAGATTGAGACAGTAGGACAAGATGGAAACAGTGGGACCAAAGGTGGAGACAGTAGGAATAGGTGGAGACAGTAGGGCAAGTTCTAGACAGTCGGACAAGATGGAGACAATATTATTAAAATCGATTATAAGACATACAGTATATCTAGGTAAATCTAAAAAAAAAAAGAAGCTGCTCGGATGAGTAATGTCTTCATTGATTACTCAGCAAGTCCAGTTGTTTTTAGATTTACCTATACTAGATATACCATGACCTGGATGAATGAAAATCTTCATAACAGCAGTGTTACATGGTATAGAAATAATATTCAGACACAAAGCAACATGATTCGTTGAGTGATCCTCTCAGACTATCAGAGTATTTCTCTCTGGGGAACAAAGAGCACGAGAGACATAAGGGCACGCGCTGGCACAAGGCTAATCAGCAGCGGCACAATTACATTGAGATTATGGCTATAGAGTCCACTGGAGTAGAATGTGCCCAGGACTATACGGTGCCACGTGCCGCAGTCATTAGAGCCGGGATAGGAATTCTACCTGCTGCAGATTCAGGGCACTGCTATTAAAGCCTTATAAAACTGCTGAACTGCAACTCTCAGCAACAGTTCAACCTCTGCCCTTATTAACCTGTCAAATAAAAAGCCTTCATGTTATCAAAGAAAATGTCCTTTTAGCGCTTTTATTGCTTAATGACATCTGCTTATTAATCAGTTTGTTATGAAATCATTGGTGCGGGGATAGTTCTTAGACAGTAATAATGGGTATAAATAGAGTTTATACGAGTCTGACACTAGAGCCAGCTCTGTACAGAGGGGACAGACACACGTCACTGTATTTATCCCTATACAAGTCAGTGTCCCTGTTTCTTGGCACCGATAGAGAATCGAATAGAACGTAGAACAGGGTCATAGAACAGCGTGTTCCTTCAACCTGCAAGAGGGATTCAGAGGGAGAGTTACCCTTGAAGCAGAATAAAGAAGTAATGCCATTGGGCACAATGAAGGGTACAGACAGGCTGTATAAATGAAAGGGTTAAAGGATGCCCCCCCCTTTGTGGTTAAAGGGGGGTTTAACCTTTAAGGTAACTTTTAGTATGTTATAGAATGGCTAATTCTAAGCAACTTTTCCATTGGTCTTCATTATTTATTTTTATATAGTTTTTTTAAAAATGTATTTGCCTTCTTTTTCTGACTCTTTCCAGCTTTCAAAATGGGGGTCACTGACCCCCATCTGAAATCATATCCTATATCTGATCATATTCTAGTCTTTCCTTCAAATCAGTGCGTGGTTGCTAGGGTAATTCGGACCCTAGCAACCAGATGGCTGAAACTGCAAACTGGAGAATACATTTTTTTAAAAAAAAAATTAAAAAAGCAATTGCAAATTGTTTCAGGATATTCCTCTTTATATCACAACTCAGGTGAACAAATTCAGCTTTGTGATGTGCTGCTGTTCAGCCAGGGCTGCTGGGAGTTGTAATTCAGTAGCAAAGGGTTAATGGGCACACTGTCACTAATGCTTATTTACAGGGAGGGTTGAGATCTGGGCAAGTCGGTTATTTTCTCTCCAATTCCCCAGCGATCTGATGATTCTCTGCAGTTGTGTAAATAGGAAGGAGGAGACGGTCCTGCGCATGCGCGCCCTCTGCTGGTACCCGACGCTTCTGTTTAGGCGAGAGTCAGTGACGCGCCTGCTGCATCTCCAGCATCACATGACATCATCCTCTTCATTACATCACTCTCTTCCCTGGACTGTCTCCTCCTCGGCTCTCCAGCACTCTCTCTCTCTCTCTGCTCCTCTACACTCATAATCCTGCACTCTCTTCTCCTGTGCCAGGGATCTACAGCACTCTGTCTGCCCAGCCAATCCTGCACTCTCTTTTCCTGATCCAGGGATCTACAGCACTCTCTCTGCCCATTTAATCCTCCTTTCTGTCCATCTGTGCCAGGGATCTACAGCACTCTCTTCTCCTGTACCCTGCTGTCTCTCCTTGTGGTTCTGGTCAGCAGTCTCAAGGCTTTGAGTCAGTCTCTCCACCTTTACCCATCAGTCCCCTCACTTGTACCCAGCTGTTCACTTTTGTTATCTAGGGGCCTTTTATTTTTCTATTTTGCCAGTCCAACTTTACAGACACCCATCATATTGCCCAGTTGCCCAACCAGCCTGCCCAGTTACTAGTCCAGCTTTTACCTTACCATCCAGGTACAAGCCAGTGAGACCCCTGAGAGAGCCCAACACAAGCCAAGCCCTCTGCTTAACAGCCCAGCAGCCACCCCCATAGCACACTGGCCCTCTCTCTGCTAGCCAAGTCCTGCAGCCACTTGCCCCTCAGGAGCCCTGAGCATGGCCGAGAGTGAAGCGGAGACCCCCAGCACCCCCTGTGAATTTGAGAGCAAGTATTTCGAGTACAATGGGATCCGGCTGCCCCCCTTTTGCAGGGGGAAAATGGAAGAAGTATCGGATTTCCCTGTCCGGGAAAATGACATCTGGATCGTCACCTACCCCAAATCAGGTAACATATATCCTTATATCAGCACTGGGGGGTCTGCAAATATATGACGCAGTGTCTGGGAAGGGGAAATTCACCTGGTGTGTGTGTTGGGGGTATTTGCAGCATTAATGGTATTTATGGAGCGGTGGGTGGGTGAGGGGTATATTGATTATATAATGCATCAGGAAGTGATGTTTCCCCAGACTATGACATCATGCATGGGGGGGGGGCTGGAGAATGAGCTCAGCTTCAGATCTGCACATTAACCCGTCCTGTAACCGTCTGCATTGACTTCTGTCTGCTTTGCAATTGGCCTTTAAAGGGGGTTGTTCGCCCTTTAATTAACTGTTAGTATGATGTAGAGAGGGATATTCTGAGACAATTTGCAATTGGTTTTCATTTTTTATTACTTGTGGTTTTTGACTGATTTAGCTTTTTATTCAGCAGCTCTCCAGGTTGCAATTTCAGCCATCTGGTTGCTAGGGTCCAAATTCCCCTAGCAACCATGCACTGATTTGAATAAGAGACTGGAATATGAATAGGAGAGGCCTGACTAGAAAGAGGAGGAATACAAAGTAGCAATAACAATATATTTGTAGCCTTACAGAGCCGTTGTTTTATAGATGGGGTCAGTGACCCCCTTTTGAAAGCTGAAAAGAAAAAGGCAAATAATAAAAAAATTATAGAAAATAAACAATGAAGACCAATTGAAATGTTGCTTAAAATTGGCCTTTCTATAACCTAGTAAAAGTTAACGTAAAGGTGAAGCACCCATTTAAAGGCACAAAACTCCACCTGCATCTCTCTGTTTATTGGCTCAGATATGTGTCAGTATTTCTGCATTTATTACTAAAACATTTATTGTCTTATCAAACATGGCCGCGCCGCAGAACCAGGCGGAACCACAAGAATATGTCAGGAACCGATGCTTTGCTTTAACTTACACATTATAGACTGGTGGGCATAGAAATACTGGCTGGGACCCCATTAACGTTACAATAAAGGGGAAGTTTACCTTGGCATCAACCTTTAAGGACTTGTTGAGTGGCATTAAAATGGTGACAAATTCACTTGGGCTTTATTTTATATTTTTAGGTTTCATTTAATGATTTTACTGCCTGGTTGTTAGGCTCCTATTTACCATAGCAACCAGGCAGATGTTTGAACAGAGGACTGGCAGCTGAATGGGGGAGGATTATCAGCACTTAGTTCTATAACTATCCACAGGGTAATTATCAGATCACAGTAGGGGCTTATACAGGCCTATTAGAAAAAAAAAAACACCTTAAAGGGGCTGTTCACCTTTAAATTAATCATTAGTGTTATATAGTGTGTAATTTCAGCAATGTGGTTGCTAAGGTCCAAATGGCCATAGCAACCATGCACGTATTTGAATCAGAGACCGGAATATAAATGAAGGAGTGAATAGAAAGATGAGTAACTTGTGTAGCCATTTGTTTTTTAGATGGGGTCAGTGACCCCCTTTTCAAAGCTGGACAGTGTCCAAAGACGAAGGTACATCATTTAGAAATGATAAAAAAGACAAAACAAAGACCAATTGAAAAGTTGCTTAGAATTGGCCATTCTGTAACAGGCTAAAAGTTAACTTAAAGATGAACGACCCCTTTAATAACCCAAAGCAGTCCTTACCCAGGGGGATTTTCAGATGTGTCCAATAGATATCCAGTCCTTGTAGCTGAAATCAGATGAGCAGCCATGGTTTTGGCCCAGAACACAGGACAATGAACTGCAGACCAGATCAAGAGCAGCCAAATAGCATTCAGTGTAGGCCTGTGTAGGACCTGTTTTACTGATAACAGCTGAACTACAGATCCCACAATGCTTTGCTCCTTTATTACCGTATATACTGGAGGATGTCAGTATTTGCAGTCCAGTTTTGCCCTGACTGATGCCTAGCCAGCACCCACTGACAGCCTGGACAGGCAGACTTATTGACTTAGTAGGGGGTACATTATCCCTTATAATACATGAGTGATACTCAGAGTTCCCTGTATAACTCAGCCTGCAGCCTTGTGCCTTTATATGGTCACAGAACAACCCCTCAGTGACTTCTAATATCCTTATCATTTACAGTAGGGGGTACATTATCCCTTATAATACATGAGTGATACTCAGAGTTCCCTGTATAACTCAGCCTGCAGCCTTGTGCCTTTATCTGGTCACAGAACAACCCCTTAGTGACTTCAAATATCCTTATCATTTACAGTAGGGGGTACATTATCCCTTATAATACATGAGTGATACTCAGAGTTCCCTGTATAACTCAGCCTGCAGCCTTGTGCCTTTATATGGTCACAGAACAACCCCTCAGTGACTTCTAATATCCTTATCATTTACAGTAGGGGGTACATTATCCCTTATAATACATGAGTGATACTCAGAGTTCCCTGTATAACTCAGCCTGCAGCCTTGTGCCTTTATATGGTCACAGAACAACCCCTCAGTGACTTCTAATATCCTTATCATTTACAGTAGGGGGTACATTATCTCTTATAATACATGAGTGATACTCAGAGTTCCCTGTATAACTCAGCCTGCAGCCTTGTGCCTTTATATGGTCACAGAACAACCCCTCAGTGACTTCTAATATCCTTATCATTTACAGTAGGGGGTACATGATCCCTTATAATACATGAGTACATAACTGGTCACAGAGCCCCTCCGTTCTGTCCATAAACAACCTTTCCATCATTCCCAGTTATTATTTGGCATCTCCATGACGCACTTCGAAATCTCTTCCTGTGGAACAGAAAGAAAAATCAATACTGTGATTAATGTTCAGCCGTTCTTGGCCGGTAACAATCCTTATTGAGAAGCAGTGAAAGCTCTGGGCTAAATGTCCATCAATAGAATCTCAGAGCAGCATCAGTGTCCTGTTTGGATGGAATTTCATGGAATGTTTTCTCCAGTGATTGGGTTGGGATGAGGATACAGGGATCGAGTTCCCCTGGTTTGTCAGTAGATACACAAAGTCAACAAACATCACTAGTGCAAATGATTTGATTCCAGGGAATATCATAAGGAACCCTCAAAGGGAATTCTGTCCAACATGTCGGTATTAACTAAGAAAGGATAACTCTAAGGTTTATGTAGATCAGTGCTGTCCAATTTAAATGGTACAGAGGGCTGGAATTTTTCTAATCTACATGGTGGAGGGCCAGTGTTAGCCAGGGCAGCCATCAGGGGGGGACAGGGGGGAGAGTTGTAGGGGGCCCTGAGGGTAAGGGGGGCCAAGCCACACCACACTTACTTGATTAGCCGGACCCCCCCTGCTTTCTGAGAGCTGCTGACTTCGGGAAGGCATGGACGTTTAAGGGGCCCTGGCTACCAAGTATCTTATAATGTGGGGGGTGGGCCTGGCCACCAATTTTGGCCACCAATTTTTTTTTCTTATGTGGGGTCCTAGCCACCAATATTTTTTATGGGGGGGCCCTCGCCACAAAATTTTTTTTATGGGGGGGCCCTGACCACCAATATCTTTTTATTAACATGTGGGAACCCTAGCCACCAATATTTTTTTTTGTTTTTTTACTGTGTGGTGGGGAGGGCGGACCTGTAGGTGGGGCTTGCGGTGGGCGTAGCCCAGGGGGCCCAGGAAATGTTGTTGTATGGGGCCCTGCGATTTCTGATGACGGTCCTGGTGTTAGCCACTCCCTGTTTTTACTTTAAACCACACCCATGTTACCGCAAGACCATGTCCACATTAACCCAGGTGGTTGGTGCTCACTGCAGGGATCAGGGCCGGAACTAGGGGTAGACAAAGTAGGCGGCTGTCTAGGGTGCCATCATTGAGAGGCGCACTTTTAATGGGGTTTATGTTTTTAATTTTTTCAAGCGTTTATTTAATCATTTGTTTCAGTAATCATGGTCACTCAGTTGGGTGGAATCTCCCTCCTTCACCTTCTCCCTCTTGCCAACAAGTAATAGTAATAATGGGTGTCAGAGAGAGACAGAGAGCTGGGGGGCTGCTTGGTGTGACTCTCGCTGCTCTCAGACTTGCACAGTTACACTGAACTGAAGACTTTCTTTCTATTACTGTAAAGTGTGAAGCCTCCTGCTGGCACAGCCACGTATAGATTGGGCTGGGCGCTGGCACAGGTACATAAATACTTGGGGGCAATATGATGTGATCAGATTTATTTTTGGCTGCTGCTGACACAGGTAAAGATTGGGGGCAATATGATGGCTGCAGGAGGGCTGTATGATGGAGGGCTGCTGAGCTTGCTGGTACAGGTACAGGGGGCAGTAATATAAATGAAAGTGTTGTACATTTTCTTGCTCTCTTTATTTAAAACCATCATGGTAAGGAGGGAAATGGTAATGCAGGACAGGGGGGCACTGATTGAAGCTCTTGCCTAGGGTGTCAAACTACCTTGTGTCTGTCCTGCAGGGATGTCACTCATATGTGAAAAAAGCTAAGTCATATAAGACATAAATCCATATGCCTCCTCCTCCCCTGTGTATAATACAGTATATGTATGAGACACACACAGGGAGAGAAGACAGAAGAGAGCAGGAGACAGGGAATGCTCTCAGTCTAATATGTACAACATACAGTGACACAGTGCTGGGGCCCCATTAGTATTTTGTATAAAGTGTGAACAGGTGAACAATGTGGCAGTTTCAGTCTCAGGTAGAACAGTACAGGGGCTTTAGGATATAAACAATAGAGGGGTCTCAGGTAGAACAGTACAGGGGCTTTAGGATATAAACAATAGAGGGGTCTCAGGTAGAACAGTACAGGGGCTTTAGGATATAAACAATAGAGGGGTCTCAGGTAGAACAGTACAGGGGCTTTAGGATATAAACAATAGAGGGGTCTCAGGTAGAACAGTACAGGGGCTTTAGGATATAAACAATAGAGGGGTCTCAGGTAGAACAGTACAGGGGCTTTAGGATATAAACAATAGAGGGGTCTCAGGTAGAACAGTACAGGGGCTTTAGGATATAAACAATAGAGGGGTCTCAGGTAGAACAGTACAGGGGCTTTAGGATAGATATAAACAATAGAGGGGGTCTCAGGTAGAACAGTACAGGGGCTTTAGGATATAAACAATAGGGGGGTCTCAGGTAGAACAGTACAGGGGCTTTAGGATATAAACAATAGAGGGGGTCTCAGGTAGAACAGTACAGGGGCTTTAGGATAGAAACAATAGAGGGGTCTCAGGTAGAACAGTACAGGGGCTTTAGGATAGAAACAATAGAGGGGTCTCAGGTGGAACAGTACAGGGGCTTTAGGATATAAACAATAGAGGGGTCTCAGGTAGAACAGTACAGGGGCTTTAGGATAGAAACAATAGAGGGGTCTCAGGTAGAACAGTACAGGGGCTTTAGGATAGAAACAATAGAGGGGTCTCAGGTAGAACAGTACAGGGGCTTTAGGATAGAAACAATAGAGGGGTCTCAGGTAGAACAGTACAGGGGCTTTAGGATATAAACAATAGAGGGGTCTCAGGTAGAACAGTACAGGGGCTTTAGGATATACAGAGGTGTCACAAGATGCGTTTTCTATAGTCACCCGAAGTTGCCTCACTGATGAAACTTTGGGCGACTATTGAAAACGCATCGCCGCGTGTGCATTATTAGATTAAATGAGATATTTAATGTTCTCAGAAAGAATCCTGGCTTTGTCCAAGTAGCTGCCCTGGGCCAGAATTCAATTACAGGGGGTCTGAGCTCTGCATTGTTTCACTGAGATGTATTCACTGACTATGCAGGTAATTCAAGCATGGGCAAATTTGCTTGTCCCCCATGAAACAGTCAATGTTGACAGTGTGCTGTCTCTAGCTCAGAATGTCTCCATCTAGGTCTACCATTCCCATCTTACCCTACTGTCTCTACCTTCCCCATCTTGTCTTGACTGTCTCCATCTTATCCTGGTGTCTCCATCTTGCCATACTGTCTCCATCTTTCCCCTTTTCCTACTTGTCAACTGTCTCTATCTTGCCCTACTGTCTCTATCTTGCCCTACTGTCTCCATCTTGCCTCACTGTCTCCATCTTTCCCCTTGTCCTATGTGTCTACTGTCTCCATCTTGTCCCACTGTCTCCATCTTTCCCCTTGTCCTACTTGACTACTGTCTCCATCTTCCCCTACAGTCTCCATCTTGTCCTACTGTCTGCATATTCTCCTACTGTCTCCATCTTGCTCTACTGTCTCCATCTTGTCCTACTGTCTCCACCTTGCCCTACTGACTCCATCATATCCCATTGTCTCCCTATAGCCCTACTCTCTCTATCTAGTCCTACTATCCTTATCTTACTATACTATCACCATATTATCCTACTATCTCCATCTTGCCCCAGTGCCACATTGCCATGTTGTCTCCATCTTGCCCTACTGACTCCATCTCATTCTGTCATCATCTTCCCCTACTGTATCCATCTTGTCCTACTGTCTCCACCTTGTCCTATGTCTTTCTCCATCTTGCCCTACTGTCTTCACCTTGTCCTACTTTCCATCTTGCCCTACTGTCTCCATCTTGTCCTGCTGTCTCCATCTTGCCCTACTGTTTGCTCTGCTGTATCCATCTTGTCCTACGGTCTCCATCTTACCCTACTGTCTCCATCTTACCCTACTGTCTCCATCTTGTCCTACGGTCTCCATCTTGTCCTACGGTCTCCATCTTACCCTACTGCCTCCATCTTGCCCTAATGTCTCCATCTTGTCCTACTGTCTCCATATTGCCATACTGTCTCATTCTCGTCCTACTGTCTCCATCTTGCAATACTGTCTTCATCTTTCTTACTCTAACCAATGTGCCCTATCATCAGAGCCACCATCATGGGATAAAGTTAAGAGACCTGTTATAGGTACCAACCAAACAGGAGACATGGACTGTCATGAAAGGGGATTGGCTTCCCCAGTTGGGTTTTGGAGTAATAGGGCCAAGAATGGACTGATTAAGTGGCAGATGAAGTGGCCCCATGATTCCTGATGTAAAGAGCAATGTGCAATGTGTGTCCCTCTGCTTATTACAGAACTACAACTCTAAGCAACTCCAAAGCTTGTATGAAAAAAATAAATGGACATTAATGAGATCACTCATATAGAATGAAGATTTTCACACCCGTATAACACTCACACCTAAATGAAATATATTAGTTTTTATTTCTGCCACCCCTCCCGAACTAAGTCCCCGCTGAAAGCCAACTCCAAACTCCCAGCATGCCTTACAGTGCAACATGGAACTATCTTGTAGGTACCAGTTTGCTGCAGGAGGTGGTGTATCTGGTGAGCCAGGGAGCCGACCCTGATGAGATTGGACTTATGAATATCGACGAACAGCTTCCAGTTCTGGAGTATCCTCAGCCGGGTCTCGACATCATTAAGGTAGAGTCCTAGTACAATTTCTTATCCATGGATAATGTTTTTACTGTATGTCATGTGACTGCTTCAACTTCCTTCCTGTAAGATAACAGCAGCACTGTCGTGCTTTACAGCTGGGACTATGCATAGCATTTATAATGGCATTAGTCCTTCCCTATTTCTAACATTGATATGGAGCATCGTTTGTGCACAACCCTTCCATTACAATGTCAAGATGCTGAGAAGAAGATGGTATAGTTTAGCTGAAGCAGAAGGGTTGTCCCCAAGCGTTCCATCTGTTTGTTGCATCTGTATCGTGGCACAGTCCTAATGGGCAGTCTGTATAGTGACACTGTGAATTTGTCGTAGGAACTGACATCTCCTCGGCTTATCAAGAGTCACCTCCCCTATCGATTTCTGCCATCAGATTTGCACAATGGTAACTCCAAGGTACGTGGGTGCTGCTTGCTCTTAGTTTATAGCTGAGATGTAGCATGGTTCCTACACCAACATCGTTTCCATGAAAATACCGGATATTGCTAGCCCTTAATGGTTAATATAAATAGGCGTGGCCAGTGAAAAACCACATGGGCCCCAAGTACTTTGAGGTCTCCTTAAAAAATGTGGGACATCTTTATCCCCAACCCATCCAACTTTATCCCCATCCAACTTTATCCCCATCCAAAGGGACTTGAGGGTAGGTTTCTTCAGACACAAAGCTGAGGAGGGTCCCTTTACATACACTCCAAACTAGGGGACACAAATCCTGATGGTGGCCCCTGCTACCCCTAGATCTTCATATTCAAAAAGGTTTGACTTCAGTTATGGTGTCCTGAATCCTGTGTTTTTATTGCACAAATATTACGGAATAAAGGGGAAATAATGGTTAATAAGGTCTATGGGTAGCCTGTTGGCCATTACTAAACAATTTTAAGAACAGTCACTGGCAATTTTTTTGTGTTTTTGGAAGGTTATATATATGGCTCGCAACCCTAAAGACCTTGTAGTGTCATATTATCAATTCCACCGCTCCCTGAGGACCATGAGCTACAGAGGGACATTCCAGGAATTCTGCAGGCGATTTATGAATGACAAGTGTAAGACTTCACCTTTTACTTTGTGTTGGGGAAGGGAGGAAGGTACCTTAGAACTTTCTGATGTATTGACAAGAGTAACAATGCTTTAATACTCCAGTGGTGCTCGTTCCAATCGCATCGCAGCCTGCACTACCCCAGGGAGGATGACACCAAGCTGGAGGTCTATGGAGCTCACTGGCAATTAGTTGTCCTGGTTTGACCGAGTCCATTCATAGCCAAGAGACCCAAATGTTTAGGCAATTCTGAAGCCATGCTGTTAATATATTAAGTATTAAGAGGAAAGGATTTACACACCCTTTTTGATCAGAGTAGATGGTTGTCAACCAGCACCACCGGAAATCCTGGATGTATAGATTGTCCAATGAGGCAAACTCTTTACCCAATGTCCCATTCAAGAAACTTCATGCTGCAATGCGGTGGAGCTCCCAGGGCCTTGGTCTATGCTCCCCTGGGATTTATACCATTGGTCAGAGTAGATGGTTGTCAACCAGCATCACCTAAAATCCTGGACGTATAGGGTCGTCCAGAGAGGCAGACTCTTTACCCAATGTCCCATTGAAGGTTGCAATGCTGCGGAGCTCCCAGGGCCTTGTTCCATGCACTCCTGGGATTTACACCATTGGTCAGAGTAGATGGTTGACACCCAGCACCACCTGAAATCCTGGAGGTATAGGGGGCCCAGTGAGGCACTGACTGAAAGCAGTTTCAATATGTGTTATATATCTATATATAATATATCTGGGGTTTCTTTCACTTTGGCAGTGGGGTACGGTTCATGGTTTGATCATGTTCAAGAGTTTTGGGATCATCGCCTGGATTCCAATGTCCTGTTCCTGAAGTACGAAGACATGCACAAGGTAACCCACACCCTGTGCTCCAGCTCCCTGTTATTTAATACATCCCCAGGGTATATGTGCAGAATGTGTTATCTCCTTTATCACCCACAGTATTTCAACATATGTCTCCTTCCTTCTAGGACCTAGGAACAATGGTGGAGCAGCTCGTCAGGTTCCTGGGGGTGTCATACGATAAAGCCCAGTTGGAGTCCACAATCGAGCACTGCCATCTTCTCATTGACCATTGCTGCAACGCCGAGGCCCTGCCCATAGGCAGAGGTACATTCCCAAAAGTCATTTGAGGTCTAATTGGTTTCACCTATATCATGGCATCATCCATTTTGCTTGGGTTTGACTGCGTCTTGGCAAAGACAGGTCCATCATTCATGGTTTCAGAAGGTGTTGAGAACCTGTGATGCTCATGTAAGAGCAAGTCATTCCCCCTTGCCTAAAAATGAAGAGGCTTCATGTCTGTATCTTTAAATACATATCTAACATCCCCCCGGTACTACTCCTTCCCTACCAATGGTGCATTCTACCATAACCCGACAGTGCCACGTACTTTCTTTTTAGTTCTTCATCTTTAATTTAATTTTAACATTTTATTTTCATTTCATTGTTAATGTGTTGTTTATTTTTCAGTTCTGTCTTTGCTTTTTTTTTTTTTTTTAGCTCATTCTTTGCATTCATACTGAAGGTCTTACACAGATCTGAAAGCAGGCAGTTAGCTTGTAACTCTATGTTAGAAGAACACGGCAGGTGGCAGGTAGGTATTAATTGTGACCTCGGCATTTGATTCCATTGTTATTAAAGGGGAAGCCTAGGGAATTAACATGCATTTGCCCCCCACCTTTGCTACTCTTCTGGGAAGGTTCCCATTAGATGTTGGAACATTGTTGCTGGGAGTTGCTTCCATTCAGCCTCAAGAGTATTAGTGAATTTGGGCACTGACGTTGGGGATCAGGCTCACAGTCGGGGTTCCAATTCATTCCATGAGGGTTCAGTTGAGTTGCCTCTTCCTTTGCTGCTATAACTGCCCCATCTCTTCTGGAAAGGTTCCCACTAGATGTTGGAACATTGTTGCTGGGAGTTGTTGCTGGGAGTTGCTTCCATTCAGCCACATTGAAGTTGGAAACTGATGTTGGGGGATCAGGCTCACAGTTGGGGTTCCAGTTCAGTCTACTGGGGTTCAGTTGGGTTACCCCTCCCTTTGCTGCTATAACTGCCCCTACTCTTCTGGGAAGGTTCTCACTAGATGTTGGAGCATTGTTGCTGGGAGTTGCTTCCATTCAGCCACAAGAGTATAAGTGAGGTTGGACACGGATGTTGGGGATCAGGCTCACAGTTGGGGTTCCAATTCATCCCACAGGGGTTCAGTTGAGTTGCCCCTCCCTTTGCTGCTATAACTGCCCCATCTCTTCTGGAAAGGTTCCCACTAGATGTTGGAACATTGTTGCTGGGAGTTGCTTCCATTCAGCCACAAGAGTATTAGTGAGGTTGGGCACTGATGTTGGGGATCAGGCTCACAGTCGGGGTTCCAATTCATTCTACAGGGGTTCAGTTCAGTTGCCCCTCCCTTTGCTGCTATAACTGCCCCTACTCTTCTGGGAAGGTTCTCACTAGATGTTGGAACATTGTTGCTGGGAGTTGTTGCTGGGAGTTGCTTCCATTCAGCCACAAGAGCATTAGTGAGGTTGGACACTGATGTTGGGGATCAGGATCACAGTTGGGGATCCAATTCAACTCACAAGGGTTCAGTTGGGTTGAGGTCAAGTTCTTCCCATCTTAGCAAACCAATTCTATGCAGACCTGCTTCTGTGCACGGATCCTTTGGGGAAGATTTATCAAGGGTCGAATTTCGAATTTGAAAAACTTAGAAATTAGAATTCAAAAAGACCAACCGAAATTAAATCGAAGGTTTTTTTGGCCGGATAGGTCATTCCAAAAAAAGTCCACCAATTGACTCCAAATAGGTTCTTGGAGGTCCCCCATAGGCTAAAACAGCAATTGGGCAGGTTTTAGATGGTGAATGGTCGAAGTTGAATTTTTAAAGAGACAGTACATGATACATTTAGAATTTTTGAATTTTTTTTCAAATTTTAATCGAATTTGGACTATTTTTTAATACCACGATCCCTCGTTTCTATATTTCGGCAGGGCGAGTCGGCCTGTGGAAGGACATCTTCACCGTATCGATGAATGAAAAATTCGACCAGGTGTACAAGCAGCGGATGGGGAAATTGGACCTCGCCTTTGAATTCAACTTATAGAATAATAAAACGCATGCATATATATATATTCGTAAAGAAACATAAAGGCTCTGTTTATACCTTCTGCACAATAGGAAATAGTCTGAGATATATCAGCTCCAGGAAACTGCTGTATTCACTTATATTATTATTATTATTATTATAATATATTATATTATATTAACTCCTGCAGTGCCTGAGCAGTTTAGAACCTGCTGGGCTGCCTGGTCACTGATGTATTCCAATAATCCGTGTAAGCACATCAGTTGGCGAGAACAGGATTGGTTGCTTTAAATTTGCTGTAAATGGCTTGTGACCCAATCTGATTGTGCGCTTTTTTTTGGGGTGATGTTCTCTGTGTTATTTTTTTTAGAATTAGACTGAAAGGATCTTTGATATTTACGGGGTGTGGGGCGGACGGTGGGTAACCGCAGGGTGGCTGCGATTAGATCTCAGGGCTTTGCGGTGGTATTGGTTCATTCTTTGTCATGTTTGAAATAAAAAAAAAACATTTATAAACGTATGAAACACAAAAACCATGAATATCCTGTCAATTATATCCTTATAAATGGCTCTTAGTGATGTCATCAGTTATAAACGGAGCTTAGTGATGTCATTTTAGTCACATGACTCACTAAAGCTTGTGTTTTATAATAAATAAAGTATATATGAGGATATTAGAAGTCACCATGACCTGGCCTTCGGCCTCGTGCTTTTATGTGATCACGGAATTTAGAGGTGACTATTAATATCCTTGTAAATTACAATAGGGGTTACTTTATTCACTATATATACACCAATATATTTCATGTTAATGAAGAAGAATGTAAAGATAGGGAGGAAATAATTAGTGATGGGCGAATTTGCGCCGTTTCGCTTTGCCGAAAAATTAGTGAATTTCGTGCAAAATTCGTGAAATGTCGAAAAATTCGCGAAACGGCACCAGCGTCCATTTTTTTGAACGCCGGCATCCATTTTTTTTGTGAAAATGTGTCAGCGTCCAAAAAACTTTCACGCCCGTTTTGCAAATTTATTCGCCAGCGGCGGATCGCACAAATTCGCCGCAAATTCGTACCTGGCGAATAAATTCGCCCATCACTACAAATAATATATGGGGTGTCAGAGTAGCCTAATAGATGCAGAGGGTGCTAAATATAATATGTGTCCTATACAGCTATGGTGGAAAGAAGAAAGGCCTGCTGGGAGTTGCCCTTTCATTTATAGGGAAATTAATATAAAGTGGCGTTACCACTAGAGGGCGAGCTTGCACCACCAGCAGACTGATTGCCTTGACCTATAAGTGAGGCAATTAGATTCTCCCATACACAGGAGTCAAACCCAAGTCCTGGCCATGGGAAAGAGAGCAGCCCATGTACATTTCCAGGTCAAGAATTCTGGACTCACTAAAGCTAAAGTAGATCCTAACAAGGGTAATTCAGGCCGACCCAGTTTACTTCTAATGGCTGAAGGCAAGGAGAGGCAGGGTTAGGAATTGAATACATGAATGCTCTATCTCACCATATGATTTCCAGGATGCCGGGAATTAAAAAGGAGAACAAAGAGCTAAAAATGTGCAGCTTTGTCTTTTTTTTTCTTGCCAGTTCTAAATGTGGCACCGGCACCTGCAATTAGAGGAATTAATCCCAAGGCCTGAGAATGACTCCCATGTGTGGAGCTCATGTGATATAAATAAACATTATGGGGGACATTTACATTGACTTTCAGAAATAAAAACATTACAATACATTTTGACCTTAAAATATTACCGAGTAAGGTCCCTGACATTTTTAATGTATTTTAGGGAATACACGTGTAGTTCTTTATCTGATACTCCTTCACTTAGTGATACATCTGCCAGGGCTGCAGCAGGTGAGCAAAGTCGTATTTTTAAAACTTGGGCCGTTTGTAAGTGAATTGATTACTATGGGCAACATAGGGAAAGAAACAGAGGACCATCTGCAGGGTCCATGTTTTTTAACCCCCACAAATCTCCTTTATACCAAAAGGGTGTCATATCTTTAAGTCCCTTCCCTAAAAAAAACAAAGGGGTAACATCATTGCAGAAGTGGGGATCTATCATCTGTGCCTCTGGGACAGAATGTTCTGTTATACAGATAGCTAGAATCTCAGCTGTCATAAAGCAGGACAGGACTGCTGCTTACAATGGGGATCAGATAGGATCTGTGCAGCCACTGGGACAGAATGTTCTGTTATACAGATAGCTAGAATCTCAGCTGCCATAAAGCAGGACAGGACTGCTGCTTACAATGGGGATCAGATAGGATCTGTGCAGCCACTGGGACAGAATGTTCTGTTATACAGATAGCTAGAATCTCAGCTGCCATAAAGCAGGACAGGACTGCTGCTTACAATGGGGATCAGATAGGATCTGTGCAGCCACTGGGACAGAATGTTCTGTTATACAGATAGCTAGAATCTCAGCTGCCATAAAGCAGGACAGGACTGCTGCTTACAATGGGGATCAGATAGGATCTGTGCAGCCACTGGGACAGAATGTTCTGTTATACAGATAGCTAGAATCTCAGCTGCCATAAAGCAGGACAGGACTGCTGCTTACAATGGGGATCAGATAGGAATTTTTTTAGTTACATAGATTATAAAAACCCTTTTACAAAATAATGCACACCTTCAAATTACTAGCATGATGCAAACTCTAATTAATGAGAGTCCATTTGTGGCAGTTCATGTAGTATGTGACACCAAACCACCCAATCCACCCTCCAGAGGATAGTCAGAATCCATTGTCCAAACTCTGTCCATACTGACATCCTCCCCTCCCTATAATAAAGGACATTCATATTCAAGTCCAGAGTCTGCTTGAAATGTCCTCGTAACACACTCCCTCCACCCTAACCCCGTCCCCCACCCAAAACAAAGGACCCCCAAGGACAAAACAAAGCAGGCAGTAATTCTCCTCCAAGGTGTACATAATAAAATAATAAACATTGAACAAAACGGCAGGTTTAAACTAAACATTAGAATATGAAATCCCTCCATGAAGAAATATTGGATGAGGATTTCGATCTTTCCATCTGTCTTATAAAACATAGCTCTCTGAGAATAAAGGACACTATCCTCTCTGCACTCATATCCATCCCAAAAGTGTATTTGCAACGACCCTGCCAAAGGTGATATTTGTAGGCAGTAATAATGAGGTACACTGTCTCCCTTTGATATGAAAGGTCTCTTGCCAAAACACCATATGCAAGTTCAGCATAGTTAAGGGAACTTAAAGATGGGGCAGATATGGCCTGGGAAACTTGATGAAGGACGTTGCTTGCCATGGGACACTGCAAAAGAAAATGCTCCTGGGTCTCCTCCACACCACACCCCCAGGGACAATTTTTATCTACTGCAGACAGGTATTTCACATTCCCCCTAACAAAGAGCCTTCCCTGAAGAGAGAGCCATGCCAGATCAAAAAACTTTGGGGGTAATCTCTTACTGTTTAGGTAACGCAGGCTCTCCACAAGAGTTCCCCCTACACAGTCCTTTAAGGCCATTGGAACAGCAAAATAGACACTCAACACCCTCTTATAAAGATCATGTCTGGAGGCTGTGCCAAGTTCGCTTTTCCTAATGTCCCAAACTCTTAAAAGCTTCAGTGCGGCAACAAAGTGCAGTGGGAGTTGACCATGTCGCACCTGCACCAACTTCACCCTATCGCCTTGTAACCATTGCCATATAAAAGGGGATGCCCAGGCCCTGACACTGTTTTCCCATGGAACATCAGTTCTTTGGCCCAGATTCCCAAAATTAAATTTCAAGAAAATTGTGCCAAAGAAGGCCACAGGACATAACATGCCCAGCCCACCCTCTTTAGTCCGCAGGTAAGTGATCCCTCTTTTGACATGATTCAGCTTGTTCCCCCAAAGGAGCTGAAAGAACAAGCTGTGGATCCTTACATAGAAAGCTTTTGGCAAGGGGTAAACATAAGACACATACAGGAGGATAGGAACCAGGTAAGCTTTGATGAGCTTCACTCTTTCTCTATAGGACAGCTTCCAGTTTTTCCATCGCTGTATCCTTAAGTCGACAGCATCCAGTTTTGACTCCCAATTTAACCTGGCATTATCACCCCTCCCGAATTTGACCCCTAGAATCTTTATTTCACCGGAGGCATGCTGGAAATCAGGGAGCGGAAAATCCGGCTCACCATCCAAGGTCCAGAAAGCTTCCGACTTATCAGCGTTGACCAGAGAGCCTGAGGCCTCTGAGTAACTTTCGATAACCCCGGCCAACATCCCAACTTCTTCAGGACGGGAGATGACAACCGAGACATCGTCCGCGTAGGCTACCGACTTCAGGGGCAGGTAACAGGGGACCTGGAAGCCCTCCAAATCCAAAGCCTGAACTCCACGAAGAAATGGGTCAATCGCAAAGACATATAGCAGTGGACTAAGAGGGCAACCCTGGCGTACCCCAGCCTCAACCCCGAAGGTTTCACCACACCACCCATTGACAAGTGGGAAGCTTTCCCCCTCCTTATACAAAACAGAAAGCCAATCAACAAATTGGTCCGGGATGCCATACTTACGCATGGTCGCCCACAGATAATCATGATCCACCCTATTAAAAGCCTTAGCTTGGTCAAGACCTACCACATACTTCCCCTTATTTTGGGCTTTACATGTTTCGAGCACTTCTCGTACAGACAAGACTGCCCCAAAGATGCTCCGCCCTTTCACCGTGCAGAACTGCTCACGGGACAATAACGTGCCTGAAAATAAAACAAACCTAGAAAAAAAAACCTTTGCCAAAAGCTTCCTATCAGTGTTCAAGAGGGCAATTGGCCTCCAGTTCTTGACATCTGTAGGATCCTTGCCCTTGGATAATAACACCAAAGAGGAGATTCTCATGGAGGGAGGCAAAATGCCTCTTCCCAGGCAGTCTTTAAAGACCTCCACAAGAATCGGGGTCAAAAGGTTCTTAAAAGTTCTATAGAATTCAGCTGTTAGGCCATCTGGACCTGGGGCTTTCTTTAATTTTAGCTGCTCAATTGCCTTTTTGACCTCTTCCTCTGTGATGTCCTCAATCAAGGGTGAAAAATCCAAATTTTTCAGGTCTGGATCTGGGGTTCCCTCCAGAAAAGCTTTCATCCTTCCCCTATCCAAAACCTTACTTCCGAACAAACTAGCATAGTAGGTTTGAACAACTCGCAGGATCCCACCCTTAGATTTCTGAACTATACCCTGAGAGTCCTTCAAACCAACAATCAACTTCCTCGTCACAGCTTCCCTGCAATTCCGAAAGGGATCTGGGCAATGAAATCCCCCATAATCCCTCTCCAGAACCAAGGACCTGTAACGACTATACTGATGCCGTTTGATCTGAAGCTTTAGTCTGGAAACTTTCTCCCCAACCACCCTGTCCGAAATTAAGGATTCAAGCTTTCTTCGTAGGGCAAGGTACTTTTTATACTTGTTTCCCTCCCTTATAACAGATAGTCTGCGGAAGAAGGTGTGGAATGACTTCTTGGCCTCCTCCCACCACTGCGACATTGAGTCGAAAAACACAATCTTTGTTAACTCACACTGAAGGAGTGCCTCAAAGGAGTGCTGCACTGACTCACTCTCCAGGGTATCTGAACTCAATCTCCATAACCCCCTACCTTTGGTTGGAACTGAGGAGACACCCAGCAAAAAAGATAAGGCAAGGTGGTCAGAGTAATCAACCAAGATTTCCTCAGTCTGAGTAAAGATCTCCTCCTTTCGAACAAAAGCCATGTCAATCCTGCTGCTTCGACCTGCACAATGGTAAGTATGCTTTGACATCCGGCCACCATGGGTAAAGACATCAACCAAGTCTGCTTGCTCAAGTATGTTTTTAAGAAAATTACTTTCATATTTGTCAAAGGAAAGTCTTGATCTATCTTCTGCTCTAAGGACCTGGTTGAAGTCACCAGCCATGATGACTGAAGTGGAGGTATGGAGATATGGCTGAATTTCCCTCAAAAGGTTTTTTCTCCCATGCCCAGACTGAGGCCCATAAACATTAATAAGTCTCAGTCTGCGTCCTGCAACAGAGACGTCTAATAGAAGACACCTGCCTACTTCCACCTCTATAAGGCGGTGCACAAATATTCCAGAAAAGCCTTTAAACAAAATACCAACACCACCCCCAGGTTCTGCAGCAATTGAAAAAAAAGCTGGACCCCAAAGCCAATCTTTTGATGCTTTCTTGATATCTGCAGTGGTGGTCAGTCTGGTCTCTTGCAAGAAGATGATGTCAGCTGAGGTGTGGCTCAAGGCTTCAAAGGCTTGATATCTTGTACTGGCCACTTTAATGCTTGCAACATTTGTTGAAATAAACCTGAGGGGGCAAGAAGCCATAGTTAAGTGTTATTAATTTTTTTGTGCCTCCTCCTCCTTCTACTCCTTCTCTCATCCTGACTATCATCTTGATCACCAAATCTTTTAATCTGTGTACCAGATGGGATTGGATCATCATCTCCTAACGATATCATCTCACTTGCATCATCAGATAAAGCCTTATCATCTTCCCTGAACTCAACCGAGACAATTTTCCTGCAGACTTGCAATTTGTCACATTCCATTTCAGACCCTGAAACAACTTCCTCCTTTCCCTTACTGTCAGTATCGCCTTCAGCACCACTATCTGTACCCACATCAGCCTGACCATGACACTGTTTCACACTTTGTTTGTCTTCCATATCTATCCTTTCCAGTTCATCTTGCTCTTCCATAGCATCTGCCCAAGATTTTTTCTCTGCCAAAAGCTCAAATTTGTTTTCTAGGCTGATTTGCATAGGTGGAATGTATTTTGGAGGGGACTGCTTTCCTGAAAGGTCTTTGTTCTTTATTACTGTCCAATCTTGTGAGAAAGGGGACTTACTTAGTCTTACTGGTGGAATTGCCTTATCTGCTGGTTCACTATTTCCCTTTCCAGACTGTGCAAGAGGTTTCTGTCTCTGGGGAAGAGGCTGTATTCCCAAAGGCTGAATGATGGGGGCCTCTGTTATAGAAACTGGCAACTCATTTTTTGCTCCCTGAGACAAAGAGGAAACAGTCAGGGGAACAGAATCTCCTGCATCTCTTGCCACAGCTGACTGATCTTTTACCGTATCATATGGCTGAGAAGGGGGAATGACCGATGGTTGTGAATCAGACTGGAAATAATCCATCTCATCCCTTATCTCTTCCAACAAATCCTTTGCCATCTCTTCCTCTAACTGAGGGCAACTCTCCATTATGTTATGAAGAGCCTCTGGACAAGCCCTATGTGAGTGGCCATAGCTTCCACACAAGTTACATTTCACATCATTGCAATCTTTCCCGGTGTGTCCTACATCACCACATAGTGAACACTTGACCACTGCACAGGCACTTGCCCGATGTCGGTAAGAACTACATTTGAAACAGGCCCTTGGCTGACCCGGATAAAAAACCACCCCTCGCTCACTACCAATGAAGACAGAGTTTGGAAGATGCTGCGGCACATTATACCTCATGTACAATTCCACATTAGTACACCACCCACCTGACCAATATCCATTATTATCAATGTCTTTCTTCAAAGGGGTAAGCACCTTACAATGACGTCTAAGCCATATTAGAATATCCTCGGGTGGGACACAATCATTCTTAAACAAAATGGTGACTTTCTTTGTCTCAGGTTTAGTGATTGAGATGACTCTAAAGCTTTCCCACAGGCCTGAATGTTTAAAGCTGTCATAATCCTGCCAAAAAAATTCCAGGGCTTGTGATGTTTTGAACACAATGTCATATTCGGTGTCAGAAAACTTTATATAAGCCCTGACGCCTACAGGTGTTAAAGTACTTTGCTTAAGCAGCATCTCCTTGGCTATCACATCTCTAGAAGGCATTTGTTCCTTATCACCCTGCCACCTGAGTCTAATCACATTCTTCTGCTTGAAAACCGGCCCAGTGATATTGTTTTGCACCCCAGGCACCCTCACCCTATTCAGTGGCCTATTCCAAGCGTTTGGTGGAGGTGGTGGGGGCACATTTCTGCTGCCTGCACTTTCTGAAGGAATTGACTGCTGACCATTTGGTCTCCTTACAGAGGAAGAAACAGGTGCAGAGACAGAACTTGGCTGTGCGGAGGGCACTGTAGGCAGAGGATTCTGAGAAACAGCTGGAGTAGTTAAAGGGGAAGTTGTTATTGGAGAAACTGTAAGGGCTGGGGAAAAGGTTGAGGCTATAGAAGAAGTGGTGAGTACAGCAGAAGAAGATGGAATAGAAATTAAAGCGGCAGTACTTAAAGGGGTGGTACAAGGAACAGGTTGTATCACATCGGCCAATGAATTAGCATCTTTGTTTACTTTATTAACATCACTCAGCACAGATTCCACACACTGCCTTGCAACACTTTCACTGATGTCTCCACCTCCACACTCCATAACATCACTTGCATTCACACAGTCTGCTCCAGCCTCCACTCCATCCACTCCATCCTTCCCAGACTCTCCCACACCAGCAGCTGCCGTCAATTCCTGCTCACTCAGCTTCCCATGCCCCAGTGCCAAGGACATTGGGGCACTCTGCACAACTGCAGAAGTCTCTGTATTATTGGCTGATGGTTGAGTGAAGGTCTCCTTGGATGCTGAGGGCTGATGGGCACAGTCATTCTGGGAAGTAGAGGGAAGGGAGGGAAAATCCTGTTCTGAGAAAACAAAGCTTTCCTCGTCCTTATGAGCAGATTGGCTTCTCTTTCCCATTTTATCTTCTATATTATTTGCCTCATCCAAGCTGAAGATAAAATTGGGTGCATGTATCTGAGCAACAACTGATTTCTTTGGTTTCAGTTGGCCAATCCTTCTAGTCTCCTTGTCACTATCAGAAGTAGATGAAGCAGATGCAATTTGCCTCATGGACCTGTATTTAGCCGGCTGTTTAAGAGCTTGCCGAGAGTCCTCAAACCTTCTCCTGTTTGTATAGACTTCAGAAAGGGGACCAATTTTTTTATAATTCTGCAAAATCTGTTTTTCCAAGGTTCTGAACTCTTCATTTATTTTGTTGACTTTTGCTAAATAAAAGTCTTGCTTCTCCACATCAGCAGTGGAATAGTTATAAAATGCTTTTTGCAACTCAACTTTAAATTTTTTTCGCTGCAGCTCCTGCTCATTTGCCAGTTTTATTAATTCAACCAGTTCATCAGTGGTAGGTGTTTGATCCTGGTTGTGACTTGAACCAGCATACTGTCCCTTTAAGAGGCTTTCTGCTTGGGGTTGTTCATTTATATCAGAACAATTGTTTCCCTCTGATGTGGGAGTACCAAGATGGCTGTTCCCTGTGAGACTCTTATACATCTCTACAGAGGGAGTAGCAATATGGCTGCTGGAGTTTGTTCCTACTGCCTCCCCTGACTCCACACCAGCTCCAGACACCACCCGCACCCCCGCACATGAGGCAGTTTTTGTTACCAGAGCATGGGGTGCTTGATGCCTCTCAGGGGAAGTTTTAGAAGCAGCCATTCCTCCCCCACAATCAGCCACTGGAGACTGCATGTCGGCCGCATGGTGCAAAGCAGCTGCTGCATATTCAGCCCCTGATTGTTTGCTGGGTTTGCTCTGTGCTGCCTCTCCACCCGCAAACTCACAGTCTTCCCCTGACACAGATTTCATAGAGGCAAAGAGATCAGGAGAAATAAAATGCTGACTGGTTTCCATTTTATGTTTTAAGACACAAATATCAGAACTGACATTTTGCACACAACCCTCCATGTTTGTCACAGATACAATTTCTGCTTTACTTTCCATTTGTCTTTCTTTACCAACAATCTCCTTCCTTCCCTCCCTCTCACTCATCACACACTTTACTTCCCTGTCAGGCGTTTTCACAGCACTGGCAGCTGCCTTTCCCAAATCCTCCATGTCTGTGGAAGAAATCCTTCCCAAGGAAACCGATCTCGACCTTCTTGCTGCTCCTTTCCTTTCACTCCCTGCTGCTTTACTCCTTGTCTGCACCGTCCTGGTGGATCTCACACCTTCCAGTGTAGGCCCCAAGGCCTGGGCCTCACGCTGGGGGTTTGCCCGCCCAGGCCTTGCATGGCCTGGGCTGACACTCTCCATTCCTCTGGTTCTCTAAGAGCTCAGTGGTGCACGACTGCTTTCACTGGGGATCAGATAGGATCTGTGCAGCCACTGGGACAGAATGCTCTGTTATACAGATAGCTAGAATCTCAGCTGCCATAAAGCAGGACAGGACTGCTGCTTACAATGGGGATCAGATAGGATCTGTGCAGCCACTGGGACAGAATGTTCTGTTATACAGATAGCTAGAATCTCAGCTGCCATAAAGCAGGACAGGACTGCTGCTTACAATGGGGATCAGATAGGATCTGTGCAGCCACTGGGACAGAATGTTCTGTTATACAGATAGCTAGAATCTCAGCTGCCATAAAGCAGGACAGGACTGCTGCTTACAATGGGGGTCAGATAGGATCTGTGCAGCCACTGGGACAGAATGTTCTGTTATACAGATAGCTAGAATCTCAGCTGCCATAAAGCAGGACAGGACTGCTGCTTACAATGGGGATCAGATAGGATCTGTGCAGCCACTGGGACAGAATGTTCTGTTATACAGATAGCTAGAATCTCAGCTGCCATAAAGCAGGACAGGACTGCTGCTTACAATGGGGATCAGATAGGATCTGTGCAGCCACTGGGACAGAATGCTCTGTTATACAGATAGCTAGAATCTCAGCTGCCATAAAGCAGGGCAGGACTGCTGCTTACAATGGGGATCAGATAGGATCTGTGCAGCCACTGGGACAGAATGCTCTGTTATACAGATAGCTAGAATCTCAGCTGCCATAAAGCAGGATAAGACTGCTGCTTACAATGGGGATCAGATAGGATCTGTGCAGCCACTGGGACAGAATGCTCTGTTATACAGATAGCTAGAATCTCAGCTGCCATAAAGCAGGGCAGGACTGCTGCTTACAATGGGGATCAGATAGGATCTGTGCAGCCACTGGGACAGAATGCTCTGTTATACAGATAGCTAGAATCTCAGCTGCCATAAAGCAGGATAAGACTGCTGCTTACAATGGGGATCAGATAGGATCTGTGCAGCCACTGGGACAGAATGTTCTGTTATACAGATAGCTAGAATCTCAGCTGCCATAAAGCAGGATAAGACTGCTGCTTACAATGGGGATCAGATAGGATCTGTGCAGCCACTGGGACAGAATGTTCTGTTATACAGATAGCTAGAATCTCAGCTGCCATAAAGCAGGGCAGGACTGCTGCTTACAATGGGGATCAGATAGGATCTGTGCAACCACTGGGACAGAATGTTCTGTTATACAGATAGATAGAATCTCAGCTGCCATAAAGCAGGACAGGACTGCTGCTTACAATGGGGATCAGATAGGATCTGTGCAGCCACTGGGACAGAATGTTCTGTTATACAGATAGCTAGAATCTCAGCTGCCATAAAGCAGGGCAGGACTGCTGCTTACAATGGGGATCAGATAGGATCTGTGCAGCCACTGGGACAGAATGTTCTGTTATACAGATAGCTAGAATCTCAGCTGCCATAAAGCAGGGCAGGACTGCTGCTTACAATGGGGATCAGATAGGATCTGTGCAGCCACTGGGACAGAATGTTCTGTTATAAAGATAGCTAGAATCTCAGCTGCCATAAAGCAGGACAGGACTGCTGCTTACAATGGGGATCAGATAGGATCTGTGCAGCCACTGGGACAGAATGTTCTGTTATACAGATAGCTAGAATCTCAGCTGCCATAAAGTTGGTGCGAACATCAAAACGTCGTGCGTCATGACATCACAAACCGCGTGGACTTCTCAACACTCTGGAGAAGTTCAGCAGAGGCACACAGAGTATTTTACCCTCTGCACCAAAGCACAGAAGCCTTATAACAAGGCTCTACATTTCCCAAGTGAATTACCATTGTGCCACAGGAGCTCTGTACTAACAGAACTATGGAAAGATCAGATTCCCTGCGGGAGCTCAGAGAGGACATTCAGACTTCCGTCCAACACACAATTATTGTTCTGACTATTCCAACAGAGACACCGATCTTGTCCCCACAGATCACTGCTACTCCAGATATTAACTCTCTGTTTAATACCTACAATGACGAGGGGCAACAGCAGGGTACTACCAGCTCCCCTAAACCAGTCCAAATCTGTGGGAACAACCCTCCACATCCCAAATGCCCCAGCAATTAGGGGACTTTTTGGAATGGATAAAAGCCACTTTCCAACCTCAGCAAACACCACATGTCAGATTCCTCTGAACCCAAATCCTCTTTCCCAGGAGAAGATGTGACTTGCAAACATTGAACTGCTTCCCGCTGGCTAAAATGTAAATTGCTGGCGGGATGGCACTTGGAGCGATTCGTTTTCCGAAGTCGTCTGAAGTTGCCTCACGAGGAAACTTTGGGCGACTTTGGAAAACGAAGAGCTCCGAGTGCCATCCCGCCTCCAATTTACATTTTAGCCGGCGGGAAGGCAGGGGAGGCAGTTTGGGGAGATTAGTCGCCCTGAAGAAGAGGAGATTTGTCGCCGGCAACTCATTTCCCTGAATCTGCCTGTGTGCCCTGACCCTTAAAGTGCAATGATGGAGACTTTAGAAATTAAAGATGAGTCAGTAGCAGTTTCTAAAGCAGATAGAGTACTAGGAGTGCAACAGAAAAAGACACATTCTTTTCCAGTATTTAAAGCAATTACTCAAACTATAGACACTGAATGGTCAGAGCCAGAGCGCAGATCAGCATTGACCAAGCGTTTTTTCAACATATAGACTATTCCAGAAGAACAGGGCAAGACATGGGATAGACCCCCCCCCAATTGATCCTGCAGTTTCATGTCGATCAAAACAAACTGCTCTCCCAATAGAGAAAGCTTTTAAAGACTCCATGGACAAGAAGCTATAGGTTTATTATCCTTTATATACTCTCTTGGGTCTCTAATTCACTTGCTATAGGTTTATTATCCTTTATATACTCTCTTGGGTCTCTAATTCACTTGCTATAGGTTTATTATCCTTTATTTACTCTCTTGGGTATCTAATTCACTTGCTATAGGTTTATAATTCTTTATATACTCTCTTGGGTATCTAATTCACTTGCTATAGGTTTATTATCCTTTATATACTCTCTTGGGTATCTAATTCACTTTCTATAGGTTTATAATTCTTTATATACTATATTGGGTCTCTAATTCACTTGCTATAGGTTTATTATCCTTTATATACTCTCTTGGGTCTCTAATTCACTTGCTATAGGTTTATTATCCTTTATATACTCTCTTGGGTCTCTAATTCACCTGTTATAGGTTTATTATCCTTTATATACTCTCTTGGGTCTCTAATTCACTTGCTATAGGTTTATTATCCTTTATATACTCTCTTGGGTCTCTAATTCACTTGCTATAGGTTTATTATCCTTTATTTACTCTCTTGGGTATCTAATTCACTTGCTATAGGTTTATAATTCTTTATATACTCTCTTGGGTATCTAATTCACTTGCTATAGGTTTATTATCCTTTATATACTCTCTTGGGTCTCTAATTCACTTGCTATAGGTTTATTATCCTTTATATACTATATTGGGTCTCTAATTCACTTGTTATAGGTTTATTATCCTTTATTTACTCTCTTGGGTATCTAATTCACTTGCTATAGGTTTATTATCCTTTATATACTCTCTTGGGTATCTAATTCACTTGCTATAGGTTTATAATTCTTTATATACTCTCTTGGGTATCTAATTCACTTGCTATAGGTTTATTATCCTTTATATACTCTCTTGGGTATCTAATTCACTTTCTATAGGTTTATAATTCTTTATATACTATATTGGGTCTCTAATTCACTTGCTATAGGTTTATTATCCTTTATATACTATATTGGGTCTCTAATTCACTTGCTATAGGTTTATTATCCTTTATATACTCTCTTGGGTCTCTAATTCACTTGCTATAGGTTTATTATCCTTTATATACTATATTGGGTCTCTAATTCACTTGTTATAGGTTTATTATCCTTTATTTACTCTCTTGGGTATCTAATTCACTTGCTATAGGTTTATTATCCTTTATATACTCTCTTGGGTATCTAATTCACTTGCTATAGGTTTATTATCCTTTATATATTCCCCTGGGGAAATAGCCGGAGCTTATTATAGCTGGGAGTCAGCTTCCTTTACCTCATCCAACAACCACACATACCTGAAGGCTCCTTCAGACCTGTCCTCAACCTAAAAAGGTTAAACAAATACGTTTCCAACCACAAGTTCAACATGGAGTCGCTACGCTCCACCGTAGCCTTAATGGAAGCCGTCAATTTCATGACGTCAATCAACCTGTAGGATGTTTACCTGCACATACCGATTCATCCAAAATCACAGCCATTTCGGTCAAAGACCAGCACTTCCAGTTCACAGCATTACCCTTTGGCCTCTGCACGGCTCCATGGGTATTTACAAAGGTCTTGGCACCATTTATGGCACATATACGACATTCTACCAGACCTGGACCATTTACTACTGAGAGCTCAGTCAATAACACAGGCAACAGCCAACACAGAGACCTGTATACAAATCCTACAACAGCACAGCTGGTTAATAAACCATCACAAGATCTCCCCAATGCCGTCACAAAGAATTCAATTTCTGGGACTAATGTTCGACTCCAAACAACAAACAGAAAAAATAGAAACCTTAATCAGCAGTACTTTCTCTACAAGGACAGGGTATCAGTGGCAGATCCTCCAGCTTCTCGGTTACATGGAGCAGCACTAGAAGCAATCCCTTATACAAGGTTCCACATGCGACCCTTACAATGCAACTTCCTTCAAATTCAGGATCTTCAGCCGATCATTCCCATTCTTCCCACAACCAGAGAGAGAGCTTATCTTGGTGGACAGTGCACACTCATTTGTCTCAGGGCAGAAGCTTGGCTCAACCATGGTGGGAGGTAGTTACAACCGACGCCGGCAAGTTCGGATGGAGAGCAGTTTACCGCACCTTCGCTCTTCAAGGGCGTTGGGAAAACCGAGAATCCTGGAAGTAGGAGCGATAGTCCTAGAGCTCCAGGGCTGGTCCGACTGACTCCAGGGCCACCCAGTACGAGTACAATTGGACAATGCCACGGCGGTGGTGATGACTTGTGCAGAAAACACGGTTCCAGCCATATCATTCATTCCCGGAGTCTTGAACTGGGAAGTGGACTTCCTCAGCAGACAGACAATAGACCAAGGGGAATGGGCACTACACAACGAGGTATTCACTCAACTAGTACAAAGGTGGGGTCTACCGGACATAGATATCTTAGTGTCCAGACACAACGACAAACTTCTCTGCTATTGCTCCAGGACCAGAGACCCAGGAAAAGCATACACAGATGCACTGGTGATTCCATGGACTTTCAACAAAGTGTATATATTCCCACTTCTGGCAATCCTTCCCAGGATAATTGACCACGACCATTCTCATCAGACTATGGTACATGGACTTAGTCAACATGACAGTGTCCAAACCATGGCGACTACCTCTATGACCGGACCTCCTCATGTAGGGTCCAGCCAGACACCACAACCTGGCCATGCTCAATTTGACGGCCTGGTTCTTGAGACCCAACTATTATCACAAAAAAGTTTTTCATCATCAGCCATAAAGATACTTCTCCAGGCTCAGAATCCATCCACCACAAAGGGATGTCACAAGGTATGGTATACATTTCTTACCTGGTGTTCAGACAAACATTTAGTATGGACAGACAGTACAACTCAGGTAATCCCAGAATTCCTTACTAGAGGTCTTGTGCTCAACACACTAAGGTCTCAGATTTCAACTTCATCAGCACTTTCAAATATCCGGTGGGCAGAAGATGCCACCATGCAAGGAGTCCTACATGACCCTACTCCTCCTTGGGATTTACCATTGGTACTCTCCATGCTTTCAAGCCCATAAACTCTTGTGAGCTCATATGGTTATCCCTAAAAATGACATTCCTCATAGCAATAACCTCAGCTAAGAGGGTATCAGAAATGGCGGTGCTCTCTTGCAAAGAACCATTACTCGGTGGTTAGTAGAGACAATCAAATTTGCTTATGAAATTAACAACAAACCATTCCAAGTCAAGGCTCACTCTACTAGAGCTCTTACACAAGTTCTTACACAACTTGGCTACTCCTGAACAAATCTGCATGGCAGCCACTTGGGCTTCACCCAATACTTTTCTAAAGTTTTAGAAATGACACGTTTTTGCTTTAGTTTTGGCCGTGTTTGGCCACAAGTAGTGATGGGCAAATTTATTCGCCAGGTGCAAATTAGCGTTGACGCCGGCGACGGTTTCGACACAGGCTTTCAACGTTTTCCGACGGGAAACATCTACAGAATTACAGTGAAATGTGTTCTAAGTCTTTTTTCCATTTGTCCTCAAAGTCTCCTCAGTCAAGTCCCAGACCCCAAATTCACCCCACTGGAGATAGAGGGGATTCTGTAGCGGAGGGATAAAGAGAATGTTTAGGCATTAGTCCTTTTACAGATGTCTGAGAATGTGAAGGAGTTTGATGGAAGTTTGGCCACTAGATGGTGATCTTACTCCATCAAATTTCTACTGGGTTATATACCAAGGCATTCAGAAAGTCAAGTGATGAGCGAACCTGTCCTGCAAAACTGCGAAAAAATTGGCGATATTTTGCGAAACGCCTTGAATTCAAAGGGGATTTCTAAGCACGCAACAATTTTTCTTGCTCCAAAAGCATTAGAGTCAATGGGTGTTTTTTCTTATGGCGACTTTTTTCTCCAAATGAATTAAAGTCAATGGGAGTTTTTTCTTATGGCGACTTTTTTCTCCAAATGCATTAAAGTCAATGGGAGTTTTTTCTTATGGCGACTTTTTTCTCCAAATGAATTAAAGTCAATGGGAGTTTTTTCTTATGGCGACTTTTTTCTCCAAATGAATTAAAGACAATGGGAGTTTTTTCTTATGGCGACTTTTTTCTCCAAATGCATTAAAGACAATGGTAGTTTTTTCTTATGGCGACTTTTTTCTCCAAATGAATTAAAGTCAATGGGAGTTTTTTCTTATGGCGACTTTTTTCTCCAAATGCATTAAAGTCAATGGGAGTTTTTTCTTATGGGGACTTTTTTCTCCAAATGAATTAAAGTCAATGGGAGTTTTTTCTTATGGCGACTTTTTTCTCCAAATGAATTAAAGTCAATGGGAGTTTTTTCTTATGGCGACTTTTTTCTCCAAATGAATTAAAGTCAATGGGTGTTTTTTCTTATGGTGACTTTTTTCTCCAAATGAATTAAAGTCAATGGGTGTTTTTTCTTATGGCGACTTTTTTCTCCAAATGCATTAAAGTCAATGGGAGTTTTTTCTTATGGCGACTTTTTTCTCCAAATGAATTAAAGTCAATGGGAGTTTTTTCTTATGGCGACTTTTTTCTCCAAATGAATTAAAGTCAATGGGAGTTTTTTCTTATGGCGACTTTTTTCTCCAAATTAATTAAAGTCAATGGGTGTTTTTTCTTATGGCGACTTTTTTCTCCAAAAGCATTAAAGTCAATGGGAGTTTTTTCTTATGGCGACTTTTTTCTCCAAATGCATTAAAGTCAATGGGAGTTTTTTCTTATGGCGACTTTTTTCTCCAAATGAATTAAAGTCAATGGGAGTTTTTTCTTATGGCGACTTTTTTCTCCAAATGGGAGTTTTTTCTTATGGTGACTTTTTTCTCCAAATGCATTAAAGTCAGTGGGTGTTTTTTCTTATGGCGACTTTTTTCTCCAAATGAATTAAAGTCAATGGGAGTTTTTTCTTATGGTGACTTTTTTCTCCAAATGAATTAAAGTCAATGAGAGTTTTTTCTTATGGCGACTTTTTTCTCCAAATGAATTAAAGTCAATGGGAGTTTTTTCTTGTGGCGACTTTTTTCTCCAAATGAATTAAAGTCAGTGGGAGTTTTTTCTTATGGCGACTTTTTTCTCCATATGAATTAAAGTCAATCGGAGTTTTTTCTTATGGTGACTTTTTTCTCCAAATGAATTAAAGTCAATGGGAGTTTTTTCTTATGGCGACTTTTTTCTCCAAATGCATTAAAGTCAATGGGTGGCAGGGGGCCAGAGGGGGGCCCTGGACAGCAGTCCCAATAGGCCCCCGGGCCCCCCAGTCCGACCCTGCACACAAAGACTTTTTTTGTCCTGATGCATTAGGGCAGAAACACACGCTCAGATTTGGGGAGGCCCAGCGTCAAATCTCCTTCTTCGGGGCGACTAATCTCCCCGAACTGCCTCCCGCCCGCTAGTTGTCAGGAGAAAGAAAGAGGCTGATGTTCTTCTGCTTAGGAATAAAATTAGAAACCTTTCTCACATCTTTCCTAAGCAGAAGAACATCAGCCTCTTTCTTTCTCCTGACAACTTCCTTGACTACTTGCTGGTCAGACTGGTGGGAAACTGACCAGCAGGTGGAGCTGTTGTAACACAATTCATTCATATTAACAGTACATGTATCCCTTAATATCTTGGAATCAAAACAAAATAAATAATGAATGTAAATGACAAAATTGCTTGGAATAGAAGCCTCATCAATTTTACATTCGCTTATTTTAAAGGTTTACTTATCCTTCAATAAAGACCTACATACAACTTTAATGTACCAGACATATTCAAATTGACCTAAGTATAATGGTCAAAAATGCAGTTGTCAAGTCGGAAATAAGGTAAGAGACGGACAGTGTGCATCATCTGTCGCATCCAACTTTTTCGCATGCGTTTTGTTCTGGTGTCTGGATGTCGGATCGCGCCGAAAACGTCAGTGTACTCCTTCCCTTAAATACCTTTTCTCATGATTGGACACACCTGCCTATAAAATTCAAGGCTTAACAAGTTAATCCAACCAATTAGGTGTTGCCAGTAATCAGTACTGAGCAGTTACATGCATTCTAATTAGCAAAATGACAAGGGTACCCACATTTTTGCACAGCCAGTTTTTCACATTTGATTTCATTTCAAAATCTTTGTTCAGAAACCCCCCCCCCAGTACTCAGATGTTCCTGGGAAATGAAAGACAAACCACTAATATCTTTTTTGCTGAAAGTGGAGTAAATTATTATGCAGCCTGAGAGGGGTTCCCAAACTTTTTCACATGACTGTATATTATACATAATAAATCCCAGTCGCCCATACAGGTATCCAAACCTCTGGTGATTATTCTGTTTGTTGACTCACAATCAGTGTCTGGGCTGGCACAGAAGGCAGTGAGAATACTGAAGGCAAGTTAGTAGCGATAATTAAGCTCGGTGATTTGGAATTGGCTAATTAAATCCTAATTAGAAAAAAACCTTGTTATAAAGCAGGAACCCTGTGAAACTGTGCCAGTGCTGAAATTGAATTTAATAAAGAGCTACATGCAGCCCGTTACTTCAGATATGGATTTGTATTTTAAAACCAAAAAAAAAAAAACAAATTCCCAGCCTCAACTGTCATTCTTTGAATCTTTGTACTTCCTTATCTTGGGCTGCTCTCTTTCCTGTGGTTAGACAATGGGCGGGGCCAATCTGGAGTTTTCCATTACCTTGATCTTTTTAGTTTGGGTAAAGTAATATTAAGAAGTGCATTAAACTCCAAACACTACAATAAGTTATTCCTTATGGTGCTTTCCACTGTATCAAAATGGGAAAACCCCAATCAGCCCTTTGTGCAGGGCCCAAGCCTTCCCTGACCATGGGAAAGAGAGCAGCCCAGGAACATGAATTACAGATAATTAGAGGTCCATAACCCAGATATGTACTGGGGACAACTCATTTGTCCAGTGAGTGGTTCCTTTTAGGGTTTTGTCTCAATTGGACTGACTTTTTAAAGGAGAACTAAAGCTTAAAGGGGTGGTTCACCTTTATGTTAACTTTTAGTATGTTATAGAATGGCTAATTCTAAGCAACTTTCCAATTGGTCTTTGTTTTTATAGTTTTCTAAGTATGTGCCTTCTTCTTCGACATTTTCCAGCTTTCTAATGGGGGTCGCTGACCCCATCTAAAAAAACAAATGCTCTGTAAGGCTACAAATGTATTGTTATTATTACTTTTTATTCCTCCTCTTTCTATTCAGGCCTCTACTATTCATATTCCAGTCTCTTATTCAAATCAATTTATGGTTGCTAGGGGAATTAATCTTTTGGATTCAGCCGAACCCCCGAATCCTTCGAAAAAAAGGTTCGGCCGAATATCGAACTGAACCCGGGAACGGGAAAACATTTTTACTTCCTTGTTTTGTGACAAAAAGTCACGTGATTTCCCTCCCTGCCCCTAAATTGCATATGCAAATTCGGATTCGGTTCAGCCGTGCAGAAAGATTCGTCCAAATTATGCTGAAAAAGACTGAATCCTGAACCAAAGCAACTAGTTTTCTGAAATTGCAAACTGGAGAGCTGCCGAATAAAAAAGCGAAATATCTCAAAAACCGCAAATAATAAAAAATGAAAACCAATGGCAAATTTTCTTGGAATAGCACCTTCTACATCATTATAGAATTTAACTCAAAGGTGAACAACCCCTTTAACAAAGAATTAGGCTAGAAATGCTTCACATTAGGGCCATTTACTTAGCAGAAGAAGAGGAGAGCGTACAAAGCTCACAGCCCTTTTTTATACTTTACACAGAACCTGCTATTCTTTCCCTATTGCCCCAAATCAATGAGTCCTGCCATTACCCCCATAAATACAGCCCTGACTGCATTCACCTGTACTTTATTGCTGAAGTCTGGAATCAGAGGGAGAGGGTGCCATATAGACGTCCCCTTTCCCAGCCAACTTGCTCCCCTGGAAAAAGTAAATGACCCCTACCAGGGTTGCCAGGTCTAATTTTCAAAACCAGCCAAAGTCGGCTACAAAACCAGCCCAAAAGTAGCCAAGAGGGACTTCAAAACCAGCCCAAAACTAGACAAGAGGGACTTCAAAACCAGCCCAAAACTAGCCAAGAGGCACTTCAAAACCATCCCAAAACTAGCCAAGAGGCACTTCAAAACCAGCCCAAAACTAGCCAAGAGGCACTTCAAAACCAGCCCAAAACTAGCCACGAGGCACTTCAAAACCAGCCCAAAACTAGCCAAGAGGGACTTAAAAACCAGCCCAAAACTAGCCAAGATGCACTTTAAAAGTAGCCCAAAACTAGCCAAGAGGCACTTCAAACCAGCCCAAAACTAGCTCAAAACTAGCCAAGAGGCACTTCAAAAGCAGCCCAAAACTAGCCAAGAGGCACTTCAAAACCAGCCCAAAACTAGCCACGAGGCACTTCAAAACCATCCCAAAACTAGCCAAGAGGGACTTAAAAACCAGCCCAAAACTAGCCAAGACGCACTTCAAAAGTAGCCCAAAACTAGCCAAGAGGCACTTCAAAACCAGCCCAAAACTAGCCAAGAGGCACTTCAAAACCAGCCAAAAACTAGCCAAGAGGCACTTCAAAACCAGCCCAAAACTAGCCAAGAGGCACTTCAAAACCAGCCCAAAACTAGCCACGAGGCACTTTAAAACCAGCCCAAAACTAGCCAAGAGGGACTTAAAAACCAGCCCAAAACCAGCCAAGAGGCACTTTAAAAGTAGCCCAAAACTAGCCAAGAGGCACTTCAAAACCAGCCCAAATTAGCCAAGTGCACTTCAAAACCAGCCCAAAACTAGCCAAGAGGCACTTCAAAAGTAGCCCAAAACTAGCCAAGTAGCACTTCAAAACCAGCCCAAACTAGCCAAGAGGCACTTCAAAACCAGCCCAAAACTAGCCAAGAGGGACTTAAAAACCAGCCCAAAACTAGCCAAGAGGCACTTTAAAAGTAGCCCAAAACTAGCCAAGAGGCACTTCAAAACCAGCCCAAATTAGCCAAGTGCACTTCAAAACCAGCCCAAAACTAGCCAAGAGGTACTTCAAAAGTAGCCCAAAACTAGCCAAGTAGCACTTCAAAACCAGCCCAAACTAGCCAAGAGGCACTTCAAAACCAGCCCAAAACTAGCCAAGAGGGACTTAAAAACCAGCCCAAAACTAGCCAAGAGGCACTTTAAAAGTAGCCCAAAACTAGCCAAGAGGCACTTCAAAACCAGCCCAAATTAGCCAAGTGCACTTCAAAACCAGCCCAAAACTAGCCAAGAGGTACTTCAAAAGTAGCCCAAAACTAGCCAAGTAGCACTTAAAACCAGCCCAAACTGGCCAAGAGGCACTTCAAAACCAGCCGAAAACTAGCCAAGAGGCACTTCAAAAGTAGCCCAAAAATAGCACAATATGTGCAGTGACCAAAAAATCGATAAAATAAATGATTATATGTGAAAATATGTCTTTTTAAAAAAAATTTATGAAGCAAAAGGGGACAGATTTGCCCGTCTCCAGGGGAGTAACTACAGAGGGGGGCCAGGAAGTATAGGGGTCCCGTAAGGCCTAATACAAATACAATTTCAATAAATATTGGAAAACAGCTCAACCTCTTGACAGTTTAGTGGCCAGCAGATTTTTGCCCCAAAATTCTCTGAAATTGAGGAAAGTCACCGCAAAATGTGAAAATGATTAAGAGGGAAGGGAGACTGGGGTACAGACCCCCAAAATCTGGGAACTCCCGACTTCTACACAAGTCAGCCCGATTGCATGCTGGGTATTGTAGTCTCACATTCAACTTGCCAGTTGGCAAATTGTTAAAAAAAAAACCCCAGACATTACCCAACATGCATTGGGAGACGCAGGCTTGGCACATTAGGGCAAGAAAAGCTTTGGCTGGTTTCCAAAGTACAAACCAGCCAAAGGCCCAAAAAGTTGCCCAAATCCATACATTGGCTAGTTTGTACTTCCAAAACCATCTGGGCTTTAAATTAGTAGCCCAATGTGGCTGGAAACCTGCCAACCTGGTAACCCTGACCTCTACTATGTTCGGGGTTTCTCCATCTCAAGACACAGCCCTTTACACACAGCCCTTTAAGCACAATACAAGGCTGGTTAGTTAATGATTCCCATTACATGGCAGCATAGAAATCAGTGCAGCCTGTATCAGAATTGATTCCTAATCAGCCCTGTCGCATCAGCTTCTAAGGCAGCTGAACCTTACTTTCTGCTGGATGATTTCCCCCGACCCCTAAGCTCAACTTCTCAGCAGCAGCTCACTGAGCATGTGCAGTGCCACTGACTCACAAAACAAGATCCAAGATGGGGAGCTGCTGGGGCAACTGGATCGTTACTGTTATAGGGCTGGGACAGTAAGTACAGTATATAAAATACACCATTTCTAGCCAGATTCTTTTTTTAAGCTTTAGTTCCCCTTTAAAGGAGAAGGAAAGGCTAAAAGTAAGTAAGCTTTATCAGAAAGGTCTATATAAATACACCAGTAACCCCTCAAAGTAATGCTGCTCTGAGTCCTCTGTCAAAAGAAACAGCACATTTCTTTCCTTCTATTGTGTACTCATGGGCTTCTGTATCAGACTTCCTGTTTTCATCTTAAACTTCCAGGGCTAGGGCTTGAGCATGCTCAGTTTGTTCCTCCCCTCCCTGCTGTAATCTGAGCCCAGAGCTATGAGTGAGCAGGGAGAAACTCAGGCAGGAAGTGATGTCACACCTAGCTAATATGGCAGCTGCTATCCTAAACAAACAGAGAGAGCTTCTAGAGCTGTTTACTCAGGTATGGTAAAGCATTCTACAGAATAAATATAGTGTTATAGCTTGTACTATTGTGGCTTATTTATTGGCTTCGGTAGCTTTACTTCTCCTTTAATCTGAACTCAAGCACAGTACATATGTATTGACTTCCTCTCTCTCTCGCTCTCTCCTATACGATAAATCCCTACGTCGGAGCTGAAATCCGTCTCATGTTTCCTTGCCAGGAGGATTGGGACAGACAAACGGTTATTACCGGCGTGTTAGTCCCTTCGCTGCCGGCCTCCAGCGTGACGCTAATCAATACGACGCGTGTACAATAAATGTCATTCCTAAGTTACCGACTTTAATCATCTCGGCACCAAATGAAAGCCATTTTTACTGTATAAAACAATGGAAAGCAGGCGTTGAGGGGATCATTAAAAGGTCGCTAAGATTTAATACGGTTGGGAACATAATTAACTGTTACTGTACATTCCCTACTAAAGGGCATAGCCATGGGGGCTAAAACATAAAAATAAAAAATAAAAATAAAAACATAAGGGGCTCATTTATAAACACTGGGCAGATTTGCAAACAATTGGCTTTTTTCAGCCAGCAGCTGGTTTAGCAATGAATGCAATCATTTGATTGGTTGCCCCGGGTTACTGCCCATGGGCAAATTTACCCAGTGTTAATGCAATCAGTCTAGGGGTCAGTGACCCTGGCAACCAGTGAGCATTCAATTGCAGCAGGTGGAATAGGAAAGGCTAATACAATAGCAAATAATAACGACCATCTGAAACGTTCCTTATCCATAACCTCCAGCAAAGGGGTTGTTCTTTCCAAGTCTGCGTACCCCGGTTTCCTCCCTCACCCCAAAAACATACAGACAGGTAACCTGGCCCTGATAAAATCGGTCCTAGGGTGTGGGAATGTGATAGGGACCTTCGAATGTAAGATCCACTGGGACAGGGACTGATGTCTAATCTCTGTACAGCACTATGGAATATGTGGATAATGTATAAATAAAGATATATGGTTTACTTCCCCTTTAATGGTGCTAAAATTAATTACAAGGGAAATTGCCTCTTTAATCAGCTGGACAAGGACTACTGGATATGTACTTTTATCATGAGTAATGCCCCCAGCTTTAGATGCTTCAAGGGTGGCTGAACTACAACTCCCATAATCCCATGCCAAATGAACGTAAACTGTTCCCAGAGGGCTGCCGATTGGCCGCCCCTGCCTTCATCCTACAGATCCGTCTCTAATTAAAGAGCTCTCTATAGTGGACAGCAGAGTTAATTAAAAGCAGAAGATGCTCCAAGTATTGAATGGAATTTGTGTTTCTAGGCATTGGGCCAAGGCTGGGGGGCTTCCAGCGCTACCAGCTGGTAAATCGGAAATGTTGCGCAGCAGGAGGCCAATATTCTGCTGAGAGCAAACAGATGGAATCAGTAGAGAGAGAGACAAGTTAGAGTGCACTCGCACAAGAACGCAGCCAATCCTCACCAGCGTGCCCATCTCCGTGCCCATTGCGTTCCAGTTCATTTAGTCGTGAATGTCTCTTGGGATCAGCTCATCTGTGTCTTCCCCTTTCTCTCGCTCAATTCCAAGGGAGAAAAATTAGAAATGAGCAAAAAGTAACACTTAGGAAAATGAATTAGGCGCTGCCAACGATTGACTGTGCTTTATTGGCCTGGGTTTTCATGGCATTAGCCAGTTACATGTCAGTTACACGTCAGTTACACGCTCACCCATCTCATCAGTTAACCCTGTGGGTCTGTGCCCTGTGATATTAATCCTTGCCGGGCAGTGGGGTCTATACACAGACTGGAACACGCTGCTTCTGTTCTGCACTTACCCAAACTGTAGCCAGATTCTTTCCTAAAAGCCAAACAAGAGGCATTACAGCCGCCCTGGAACTAGAGATATAATGATATTTTGTATATTATTCACCAGTGGCAACAGTTCAGGCATAGAAGAGACATGCTGTATATTTTTTTCCATGGGCAGCAGCTTATGGATTAAAAGAAATTCAAGGCTGGCAGTGATACTTTGCACACTATTCCCCCCAGGAAACAGTTCAAGGCTCTCAGTAATACTTTGCATACTATTCCCCCCAGGAAACAGTTCAATCCCCCTCAAGGAAACAGTTCAAGGCTGACAGTGATACTTTGCATACTATTCCCCCCGGAAACAGTTCAATCCCCCTCAAGGAAACAGTTCAAGGCTGACAGTGATACTTTGCATACTAGACCCCCCGGAAACAGTTCAATTCCCTCAAGGAAACAGTTCAAGGCTGGCAGTGATATTTTGCATACTATTCCCCCCAGGAAACAGTTCGATTCCCTCAAGGAAACAGTTCAAGGCTGGCAGTGATACTTTGCATACTATTCCCCCCAGGAAACAGTTCAATCCCCCTCAAGGAAACAGTTCAAGCCTGGCAGTGATACTTTGCATACTATTCCCCCAGGAAACAGTTCAATTCCCTCAAGGAAACAATTCGAGGCTGGCAGTGATACTTTGCATACTATTCCCCCCAGGAAACAGTTCAATCCCCCAGGAAACAGTTCAAGCCTGGCAGTGATACTTTGCATACTATTACCCCAGGAAACAGTTCAATTCCCTCAAGGAAACAATTCAAGGCTGGCAGTGATACTTTGCATACTATTCCCCCCCCCTGAAACAGTTCAATCCCCTCAAGGAAGCAGTTCAAGGCTCTCAGTGATACTTTGCTTACTATTCAAACTGTTAATTGCCCCCCATTAAACAGGTCCTTTTGTGGCTTCAGGACTTTAACTTCGGGTCTTTTCGTGGCTTCGGGACTTTGGGTCTTCGGCACTGTCAAGGGGGGCCGCGGCTATTTCGAAAAGTGGAGCACAGCCAGGCCCCCCTTTAGGCCTGGGCCCAGTACAACAGTACCCCCTGTTCCCCCCCCTTGATGGCGACCCTTCACCCGTCCCCCCATTCTACATTTATGGGCTCAGATCAGCAGGTCACTACTGGACTGGGTGGTGCCAGGGAATCAAAGTGAAGCGCAACATGGCAACACCACCTTGTTTCCTTATTAGTCATTATTTTATTAAGTCATTAAGGGCTTTATTGACTAAAACTCCAGTTTATCTCGCTTTTTTTTTTAATTAAAACAAACTCGACCAAACTCCCACACACCCATCGAACTGAAAAAAATCGCAATAAATTCGTGCTTCAATTCGAATGGTACGATTGATCCCCCTAATATGACCTCGATTCGGATTTTTAGCAGCTTTACCCAGTAACATAGTAAGTGAGGTTGAAAAAAAGACACATGTCCATCAAGTTCAACTTTTTAACTCTCTTTGAACCTGCCTAACTGCCAGTTGATCCAGAGGAAGGCGAAAAACCCTTCTGACCCTACTCCAATTCCTTCCTAACTCCAAAATGGCAATGGGACCAGTCCCTGGATCAACTTGTACTATGAGCCATCTCCCATATCCCTGTATTCCCTCACTTGCTAAACACCATCCAACCCCTTCTTATACCTATCTAATGTATCAGCCTGTACCACTGATTCACTTCCCAGCTCTCCCTGTAACACCCCTTTCCCTCCTCTAATCTCATTGGCTCCCTCCTGTCTGCTGGGAGGAGCTACTGGTGAATAAAGCATCCGACCCTTCCTTGTACCTATCTAATGTATCAGCCTGTACCCCTGATTCACTTCCCAGCTCTCCCTGTAACACCCCTTTCCCTCCTCTAATCTCATTGGCTCCCTCCTGTCTGCTGGGAGGAGCTACTGGTGAATAAAGCATCCGACCCTTCCTTGTACCTATCTAATGTATCAGCCTGTACCCCTGATTCACTTCCCAGCTCTCCCTGTAAACCCACTTCCCTCCTCTAATCTCATTGGCTCCCTCCTGTCTGCTGGGAGGAGCTACTGGTGAATAAAGCATCCGACCCTTCCTTGTACCTATCTAATGTATCAGCCTGTACCACTGATTCACTTCCCAGCTCTCCCTGTAACACCCCTTTCCCTCCTCTAATCTCATTGGCACCCTCCTGTCTGCTGGGAGGAGCTACTGGTGAATAAAGCATCCGACCCTTCCTTATACCTATCTAATGTATCAGCCTGTACCACTGATTCAGGGAGACAATTCCACATCTTCACAGCTCTCACTGTAACAAACCCCTTCCCAAAATTTAGCCTAACCTCTCAATTAAGGGTTTAAACCACCAACCTCAGAGGGCAAATATTCCACATAAAAATATCACATTTCAAGTCTATCGTAACCTTCCTAACTGCCAGTTGATCCAGGTGAAAAAACCTCTTCTGAAGCCTCTCCAATTTTTTTCAGAGGGGCATAATTATTTCCTGACTCCAAGATGTAATTGGACCAGTCCCTGGATCAATTTGGACTATGAGCTCTCTTCAAAAAATCTTGCTTTGGGGTAGAAGACATCTCTGAAAATTCAAGTTTTTTTTTCGACTAAAAATTTGAGATTTCCCCTTTAAAAACTTGCCCAGAAAAATTTGAGGTTTAATAAACGGCCACCTGAGAGTTCGTTATCAACGACCCATTGCAAAAGGAATTTGAATGGAAAGGCATGAGACGGAGGAATGTGGTGTTTATACAAATGGCCTGTAGGTGTCACTGTGCACAAGAGTTATACTGTATAGATAGTACTTCCTATAGAGTTGAAGTGTAATGGCTGCATGACTCTGCTAATATACTCTAATTATACTCTACTCATCCTCGGCTACCCAAAACATAACAAGGATACTAAACTCAATGCTGTAGGTTCATTCAATAAAAGGCGAGTGTCTGTCTCCGAGCACCGCGTTCCCCCAGCCAAAATCCCGCCGGCGCAGTGAAATTACGAAGGCAATAACCCAGCGCAGTTTCTTTATTTGATAGTAAACCTCGCGTTTTTTTCCCCAGCCGTTTCCAAACAGCCCAGATCCCTAAATTGAATTTGTATCCGTTCCAAAATCTCATAAACAGTAAATTACAGAACGGCTGCGCGGTTTTCAATTAAACTACTAAACAAAACATTGCGACGAGTTTAAGGCAAACAGGAGGGTAATAAATTGCTCGGCGGCTATTTCGTTGCCACAATAAACACGGGGATTAAAGGGGTTATTCACATTTAAATTACCTTTAAGTATGACGTAGAGAGTGATATTCTGAGACAATTTGTGGTTTTTAAGTTATTTCGCTTTTTATTCAGCAGCTCTCCAGTTTGCAATTTCATCAATCTGGTTGCTAGGGTCCAAATTCCCCTAGCAACCATGCATTAATTTGAATAAGAGACTGGAATATGAACAGGAGAGGGTTTAAATAGAAAGAGGAGTGATAAAAAGAAGCAATAATAATAAATTTGTAGCCTTACAGTGCATTTATTTTTAAGATGGGGTCAGTGACCCCCATTTGTAAGCCAGAAAGATTCAGAAGGAGAAGGCAAATAATTCAAAAACGATAAAAAATAAATAATGAAGACCAATTGAAAAGTTGCTTATAATTGGCCATTTTATAACATACTAAAAGTTAAATTGAGGGAGAGGAAAGGGGAGCTGGCACCACAATGCTAATACATTCCCTCATTTACGTGAACAGGAAAATGTCATTGCTCACCCCAAAAAGCACCGGTGCCAGTCACCTGTATTCTGTTTAAGTAAATGGGCGGAGCTTATTTGGCTTCCTCTTCAACTTTCAAATTGGGGGTCACTGACCCCATCTAAAAAAAAAACCCCAAATGCTCTATAATATTGTTATTGCTATCCACTTTCTATTGCGCCCTCCCCTGTTCTTATTCTAGTCTCTTATTCAAATCAATGCATGGTTGCTAGGGAAATTTGTGCCCTGGCAACCAGATGGCTGAAATTACAAACTACAGAGCTGCTGAATAAAAAGCTAAATAACTCGAAAAAATATTAGAAAACGAAAACCAATTGCAAATTGTCTCATATTATCATTCTCTACATCACACTAACAGTTAATTTAAAGGGGAACGACTACTTTAATAACTACTTTGACAGCAACTCACAGGGCAGTCTGCCTGGGGCCTATAAAGGCAGGGTTTTAATATGTTCTTATTGGATGTCTTTTTCTTTACTTTCAGGCTGTGGAATCAATAGACAAAAAGAAGACACTTGACTGCAAAGAACTCCTGCGAAATCTCTGTATTAATTCTCAAGGCAGAGAATGTGGCGAGTGGTAGGGGAACGTAGGGCTGCCAATCATTAGTAAGTCACTGTATATATATATATATATATATATATATAGTAGGCTAAACGTTAGTAAGTGCCAAATAAAGCTGTACTTACATTTTTTATGGGTCCTGAGCGTGCGTTTTTTTTTCAAAAATGTTTTTATGGAATTAATTGAAAACTGCACACAGGCACAGCAATACTTGATTTTTTTCGTGAGTGCCGATACTCTCATTTTTTGATATATATATATGAAAGCCTGGTATTGGCAGTCTAAATCTGCTAATATCTAATGGGATGGAGTTTCCATAGTTCCAATAACCCTATTTAAGGCCCATTTGCATTAGCCCAGCTGCATCTTTATCCAAGTAGTTTCCCGCCTGCATCATTTTTTTTACTTTCTTGTTTTGTGATGAAAAGTCACATGATTTCCCTTCCCGTCCCTAATTTACATATGCAAATTAGGGTCAAGAAAGGAAAAAGTGGGAACATTTTTTTTTTACTTCCCTGTTTTGTGACAAAAAGTCACATGATTTCCCTTCCTGCCCCTAATTTACATATGCAAATTAGGGTCAGGAAAAGAAAAAGTGGGATTTTTTTTTTAATATTTACTTATTTTGTGATGAAAAGTCACATGATTTCCCTTCTGCCCTTAATTTACATATGCAAATTAGGGTCAGGAAAAGAAAAAGTGGGAACATTTTTTTTTACTTCCCTGTTTTGCGACAAAAAGTCACATGATTTCCCTTCTGCCCTTAATTTACATATGCAAATTAGGATCAGGAAAAGAAAAAGTGGGATTTTTTTTTATATTTACTTGTTTTGTGACGAAAAGTCACATGATTTCCCTTCTGCCCTTAATTTACATATGCAAATTAGGAAAAAGTGGGAATTTTTTTTTACTTCCCTGATTTGTGATGAAAAGTCACATGATTTCCCTTCCCGCCCCTAATTTACATATGCAAATTAGGAAAAAGTGGGAATTTTTTTTTTACTTCCGTGTTTTGTGATGAAAAGTCACATGATTTGCCGCCCCAGAACCAAATTCTGGATTCGGTGCATCCCTAATTCATATAGACAGGCCCTTATTGGTTGGGACGCTATAAGGCCTGGAGAATAGGGAAAGGCAAATTTTTTCTCCTTGTTTCATCGGGGAAATGACGGCCATAGACTTTAAAGACCGTCAGCGAATTTTCGCTATCAAATTCGCCCATCCGTAAATACGTGACTAAATATTTGACCTGGGTTGGCAGCCTATTGGCACGTGTATGAGTCCCTCTGATGGGGGATGGGCCTCCCCAAAAATCAGGCAGATATCAATCAGACAGGTTTAAAAATCCCTTCAGATCAAGGACCCCATTGGTTGACACTCTGGCGCTGAAAGGGTTAACCAGTGAAATAATCAACGCTTTTGCGTCTTCGCTTTTTCTCTCCATCTGATTTTGAGCCACAATGTCTCCACATTAACTATAGAGAAACACTAACGGGGAGTCTGAGCTCACTGACAGATTGTGCAACAATATGGTTTTCATTATAAAGGAGGGGAACACAATAATTAGGATTCCCTGTTACCATGGCTACGGCTGTTGTACCCGCCCCACACCGCGACTAGGGAAATGGTGCGACACTTCAGTGGGATATCATAGAAAAACGAAATAAATACATTTTAAAAAGCAGATTTCTTTTTTTTTCACCTTTTTATTTCGATTTTTACGCGACTTTGGGAAATGCGTTTTAACGAGATGCGCGTGTTCCGTTAAACGTCTCTTTTTCTGAAGTCGCTTACTATATGACGGTAAACTTCCCCTTTAAAGTATACTATGGAGCTGTACCCCATTATCACGAGGGATGGATTTAAATTTGGTAATTTTTTTTTCTCTCATTCTCATCGCATTCAATTTTCACCATGTACTAGAGATGCACCGAATTCAGGATTCGATTCAGCGTTTTTCAGCAGGATTCAGATTCGGCCACTTTTTCCCGTCCCTAATTTGCATATGCAAATTAGGATTTGGTTCGGTATTCGGCTGAATCTTTCATGGGGATTCGGGTGAATCCCAAATAGTGGGTTTGGTGCATGTACATTCCTATTAGTAAATTCACAAATTTGACGGTTTCTACGCCGGCATTGGATATTGACGCCGGCAAGGATTAACGGTCGCCCATTAACTTTAATAGGTGCCTGCAGCAACTTTGACGCCGGCGTCAAAATCAACAAATTTTTCGTCAGTTTCGCGAATTTCACAGCGAAATGGGACAAATTCGCCCATCACTACTTGCAGTCCGTCATTAATAACTTTATCTTCCCTCTACCAAACGGAACCTTCCACAAGTTAATGAGCAGGTAAGTTCCCTGATGATATATTTTCCAATGCCAACGTCGTATAACATGGGGGCAGATTTACTAAAGAGTGATCCTAGATTTACTAAACGATTCGCCAGCGTTACCGCTTTCAGGCACTTTGTCGATTTACTAACGGGCGCAGACGTAACTTCGCTAGCGAAAGAGACAGACGCTAGCAATCATTCACACTCTAACTCCAGGCGAATTTTCGCTCTGGCGAATGGACGTTACTCCTCAAATTCACTAAGATGCAGACTTTACTTTCGCCCGACTTGCCGTCACCAGCTCAGACCAGGCCGGGGCAGCTGGGAAACAATATGTCTAGTCCCATGTCAGATTTCAAAATTAAATATAAGAAAAATCTGTTTGCTCTTTTGACAAAGTGATTTCAATGCAGGATTCACATGACTGGAGGCAGCTGGGAAACGGACAATATGTCTAGCCCCATGTCAGATTTCAAAATGAAATATAAAAAAATCTGTTTGCTCTTTTGAGAGCGTTGTGTGGCAGCCGCAACAACAACAACAAAAGAAACTGTCAGAAATTTCAGGAGGTGGAAAAATGCCTCTTTGTGGAGAGTGAATAATTCTAAGCAACTTTTCAATTGGCTGTCACTCTTTATTTTAATTATTTGCCTTCTTCTTCTGACTTTTTCCAGCTTTCAAGTGGGAGTCACTGACCCCATCTAAAAAAATCAAATGCCCTGTAAGGCTACACATGTATTTTTATTACTACTTTTTATTCCTCATTTTTCTATTCAGGCCTCTCCTATTCATATTCCAGTCTCTTATTCAAATCAGTGCATGGTTGCTAGGGGAATTTGGACCCTAGCAACCAGACTGCTGAGATTGCAAACTGGAGAGCTGCTGAATAAAAAGCTAAATAACTCAAAAAACACAGACAATAAAAAATGAAAACCAATTGCAAATTGTCTCAGAATATCCCTCTCTACATCCTACTAACAGTTAATTTAAGGGGAAACAACCCTTTTAATTACAAGGAACAGTGGAACAAACATCATCATCTGACCCGAAAACATCATTCGGCATCATAGTGGCCCCTGGTTGCTATCCTGCCACAGAGTAGAATACAGGGCTGAGTTGTTATGCAAGAGGAATTATAAATATGGCCCTTCCTTATATAGTAAATAAAGTACCCTCTATTGTAAAATATAAGGATGTTATAACTCACTATTACCATATAAAAGTACAAGGTCAAATTAAAACTATTGGAACTGAACTTGCCCCTAGTGCAATCCTAGATGAAGCCAATTTCATCTGCTACATGAGAGGTCCCCAAACTGCAGGGGCTGTTATGGGCTAAGGGGGCCCAGTCTGAAGGTCAGTTAGGGGGAGATTTGGGGTGAGTGCTTATTTGTGCCCTGGGTACCCCTGGAACTATAGCAGGGTGACTGTTACCCCAATGTTTCTATATATCTGTAACCTTGTTATGAGCTAAGGGGGCCCAGTCTGAAGGTCAGTTAGGGGGAGATTTGGGGTGAGTGCTTATTTGTACCCTGGGTACCCCTGGAACTATAGCAGGGTGACACCCCAATGTTTCTATATATCTGTAACCTTGTTATGAGCTAAGGGGGCCCAGTCTGAAGGTCAGTTAGGGGGAGATTTGGGGTGAGTGCTTATTTGTACCCTGGGTACCCCTGGAACTATAGCAGGGTGACACCCCAATGTTTCTATATATCTGTAACCTTGTTATGAGCTAAGGGGGCCCAGTCTGAAGGTCAGTTAGGGGGAGATTTGGGGTGAGTGCTTATTTGTACCCTGGGTACCCCTGGAACTATAGCAGGGTGACTGTTACCCCAATGTTTCTATATATCTGTAACCTTGTTATGAGCTAAGGGGGCCCAGTCTGAAGGTCAGTTAGGGGGAGATTTGGGGTGAGTGCTTATTTGTACCCTGGGTACCCCTGGAACTATAGCAGGGTGACACCCCAATGTTTCTATATATCTGTAACCTTGTTATGAGCTAAGGGGGCCCAGTCTGAAGGTCAGTTAGGAGGAGATTTGGGGTGAGTGCTTATTTGTACCCTGGGTACCCCTGGAACTATAGCAGGGTGACACCCCAATGTTTCTATATATCTGTAACCTTGTTATGAGCTAAGGGGGCCCAGTCTGAAGGTCAGTTAGGAGGAGATTTGGGGTGAGTGCTTATTTGTACCCTGGGTACCCCTGGAACTATAGCAGGGTGACTGTTACCCCAATGTTTCTATATATCTGTAGATCCCATAAAACTATGGTATTCCCCTGTACTAAGCACAATTCAGCAGGAACAGTCCCTAAGTTTGCTCATAGTCTGTACAGAGAGATCCCATAAAACTATGGCAGCATAGGTATTCCCTGTACTAAGCACAATTCAGCAGGAACAGCCTATATGCTTGTCCTTAGATAGCAGGAGAATTTTAGTTTAGAACTAGAATAGATTAATATCAAGTGACTACTAATGCAGTGTTTGTGAATCTCTCTTCGCTATTCCCTGGCAATTGAGTTTTTCTGCTTGATCAATCCCACTAATCCATCATGAATCAATCCCAGAGGAACAGAACTATTATTTCTTTCAATTACCTGCCTCTTCAGTCTGTATATTCCATGTGCTTCAGTGAACACCACAGAGTCCTCACAGGAGGGTGGGGTGGTATAAAGGCTAATTGAGGGGTTTGCTTGTTTGGCACATTATCATTTGCTTATCAGCCTGTCACGGACAGAACCATTCGATTCTGACAGTTTATGTGTTTGTGTAAGTGTGTGTGTATCACAGGCAGTCATATAGGCAAGTGCCACCCAGAGGGGACTGGGAATGGAAATATATGACAGCTGGAGGGTTACAAGTGATAGATTTACAGGAGACAGGGATCACATGGAATAAATATGAAATAATGAAGATTTTACTCTTATATTGAAGTTTAAAGCTCAACACTATCTGGCCACTAAAGCAAACCTCCCAAGTGTCCCGGATTAGGCGGGACAGTCCCGATTTTACCTGCCTGTCCCGCCGTCTCGGATAGGAGGTGAAGATGTCCCGCTGTTCGGATCTTGGATCTGTTCGGATGTTGGGAGGTATGCCTGAGAGAGCTCGACTGCTTTCCCTGCGGCTGTATCAGGGCTAATTTCAATTGCCCTCCGGACCTTTCCAGTTCAAGGGGTCAGTGTTAGTGATCGGCGAATTTATTCGCCAGGCGCGAATATGCGCGATTCGCCGACAGCGAATAAATTCGCGAAACGCCTGCAAAAATTCGCCGGCGTCAAAAAATGTTTTTTCCGAAAAAATGGGCACCAGCGTCAAAAACGGACTTTTTTTGTTTCACACGAAATTCGCAAATTTTTCGACGAAGCGAAACGGCGCAAATTCGCCCATCACTAGTCAATGTTAATCTGCGTTTCTGTACAATTGCCATATTGCAAATTATTTCATACACTGACAAATCTGTAAAGCCGGTTTCCGTGACAACGACACGCGCGAAAAACGCTTCCTGTCGCAGGTGACAGCCATTTTTGCGGTGAATTGCGAGGAAGGGGAACCTAAGCTGTTCTGAGTCGTCGGGACGTGACACTAATTCCGTATTTATGTGCTGCTGGTTCTGACTGTAGAAACAATGTAGCAGAAGTCATCTCTGCTCCAGCCGAATCTCCCAATGCCCTTCTGATGCTTTACAGGTCGGTTAGAAGCTGGTTTCTGCAACATTGTTTCAGTAGCCAGAACCAGCAGTGCAGAGCATAGCAGCTGATGCCTGTATAAAGGAAACGTAACTACATGTTAAAGCAGTATTTTTGTGCTGCTGGTTCTGACTGTAGAAACAATGTAGCAGAAGTCATCTCTGCTCCAGCCGAATCTCCCAATGCCCTTCTGATGCTTTACAGGTCCGTTAGAAGCTGGTTTCTGCAACATTGTTTCAGTAGCCAGAACCAGCAGTGCAGAGCATAGCAGCTGATGCATTGTGTGTAACCTGTACAAGCAACTGTAAAACGAGTCAGCCGAATAAAGTTGTAGGCAGCAGCTTGTAGGTGTCATTACTGCATTGATGAACATGGTAATTAGGGGGTGTGGCCACAAAAATGGGCATAGCCAAAAAATTTTGTCCCACAACTTTTTGTCCCTCTTTTGATTTCCAAAATGTTGGGAGGTATGACTAAAGCTCAAGGCAGATGGAAGGACATGGCCAAGGTATGAGATTCCTGATGCACTTTGTACCTACTGCCCCAATATCTTTGCTCCTTTTCTACCAGCCCAATATATGGATTTCCCGAAAAAAAGAGGGAGGTGCAGGCCCTGTTGCCCCTGTTTCCTTATAGCCCATCAATTTGGACTTATTGTGGCCCCATGCTGAGTTTTTGTTCCGCAGACTTTTTCCTTATCCAATCCGGTGCCACTCAGTAAGTCTTTCCCAGCATCCTCTGCTCTTCGTCTCCCAGAATCCCCAGTTCTATCATTAAAGGATAAGTAAACGTTAAAACTAAGTGAATGTAAGATTGATGAGGGGGCTATTCTAAGCACTTTGCTCATTTACATTCATTATTTATTCTTTTTCAATTCCAAGATATCACATGCTAAAAGTTAACTTAAAGGTGAACCAACCCTTTAATCACAGCTTGAAGCACAGGAAAGGGTTAACACGATTAAGATGTGCTTAATCTCGGGGGTTAAAATTGCTCCCAGTTTCGGGGAGAATTGTGTAATTACCGGCCGTGCGAATCATTTCAGGATGGTTTTACATAAGAATGGCAGACATTGTGCCGCGCTCCCTATTCTCCACGAGCGCATTTAATGGGGGCGATAATAACGGCGCATCTCTGACAGCCGCAGACACAAGAGATAACGCTTCTTCGGAAATGGACTTGAATCTCCCGGGAACACAACTCCGTCTTGAATTGTCTCTGAATGGCTGCCAGGAATCAGCATAATGAAAAGAGAGAGAGCAGATTTCCTCGCTGCACTGCTGTGAAATAAAACAAGATCTATAGTCTTTTATAACTCTATAATAGTGTTTGGGGTCTTGTAAACTGTGTCTCGCTGAGTAAATAAAGGACAACATCGTATTAGAATAGCGGTACATTTTATACAATTTGCAATTGGTTTTCATTGGTCATTATTTGTGGTTTTTGAGTTATTTAGCTTTTTATTCAGCAGCTTTCCAGTTTGTAATTTCAAGACTCTGGTTGCTAGGGTCCAAATTCCCCTAGCAACCATGATCTGATTTAAATAAGAGACTGGAATATGAATAGGAGAGGCCTGGATAGAAAGACGAGGAATAAAAAGCAGCGATAACAACACATTTGTAGCCTTACAGAGCATTTGTTTTTTTAGATGGGGTCAGTGACCCCCATTTGGAAAGAGTCCAACAAAAATGGCAAATAGTTCGCAAACTATATAAAAATAAATAAATAATGGAGACCAATGGAAAAGTTGCTTAGAATTAGGGATGCATCGAATCCACTTTTTGGGATTCGGCCGAATCCTTCGTGAAAGATTTGGCCGAATACCGAACCGAATCCTAATTTGCATATGCAAATAAGGGGCAGGAAAAGGTGGAAAAAAGGCTTTTTACGTCCTTGTTTAGTGACAAAAGTCACGTGATTTCCCTTCCCACGCCTAATTTACATATGCAAATTAGGATTCAGATTCCGTTCAGCCATGCACAAGGATTCGACTGAATCCGAACCCTGCTAAAAAAGGCCGAACCGAATCCTGGATTCAGTGCATCCCTACTTAGAATGATTTTGGGTTTGACTCCACTGCACCCAATAGAATCCCAACACTCTTCAAGCTGAGGGTCAGCAGGTCCTTTCCATAACTTTTTGTTCCCTGTGATAAACCGGCCTCATCTGGAATGCCATAAAGCGTGGTGCAACTGCAGGAAAAATATTAGTCACATGACTCCCGAGTAGTGATGGGCGAATTTGCGCCGAAAAATTAGCAAATTTCGCGAAACGGCGACGCCAGCACCCGTTTTTTTACGCCGAATTTTCGTGAATTTATTCGCTGGCGGTGAATCGCGCAAATTCGCCGCAAATTCGCGCCTGGCGAATAAATTCGCCCATCACTACTCCCAAGCAAGAAACTCCATATAAACAAGAAAATAATGACTAGATCTTTTTTTTTTCCATAACTAATTAAATCTTAAAAAAAAAAACTCTTTGTACCCGAGACGCTAAGGGATTTCCAGCGTTTATTTGATGATATTTCCCCTTTGATGTGTTTAATCCCATTGTTTGAGTGTCTGGAGAAGGAGATATCCCTTATTTTGTGATCCTTCTTTCTGTTCAAAGGCGGATGCAGAAAAGAAGAATAAAGGGGCCCCTGGCAATGCTCTAACCGAGGATATAAATCTATGAAATCAGTTGTTATCAATATACAACTTGTGCAGTAGTAGGAAGTATATAGTAATACTAATACATATGATAACGACTGTTTTCAATATAGAATATTTTGAATGTTTTTATATAGAATATTTTGAATTAGTTTTATTGTATTAAAATACAGTTTAGGGGACCCCCAAACGAATGAGTTATACAGGGAACTCTGAGTATCACTCATGTATTATAAGGGATAATGTACCCCCTACTGTAAATGATAAGGATATAAGAAGTCACTGAGGGGTTGTTCTGTGACCATATAAAGGCACAAGGCTGCAGGCTGAGTTATACAGGGAACTCTGAGTATCACTCATGTATTATAAGGGATAATGTACCCCCTACTGTAAATGATAAGGATATTAGAAGTCACTGAGGGGTTGTTCTGTGACCATATAAAGGCACAAGGCTGCAGGCTGAGTTATACAGGGAACTCTGAGTATCACTCATGTATTATAAGGGATAATGTACCCCCTACTGTAAATGATAAGGATATTAGAAGTCACTGAGGAGTTGTTCTGTGACCATATAAAGGCACAAGGCTGCAGGCTGAGTTATACAGGGAACTCTGAGTATCACTCATGTATTATAAGGGATAATGTACCCCCTACTGTAAATGATAAGGATATTAGAAGTCACTGAGGGGTTGTTCTGTGACCATATAAAGGCACAAGGCTGCAGGCTGAGTTATACAGGGAACTCTGAGTATCACTCATGTATTATAAGGGATAATGTACCCCCTACTGTAAATGATAAGGATATTAGAAGTCACTGAGGGGTTGTTCTGTGGCCATATAAAGGCACAAGGCTGCAGGCTGAGTTATACAGGGAACTCTGAGTATCACTCATGTATTATAAGGGATAATGTACCCCCTACTGTAAATGATAAGGATATTAGAAGTCACTGAGGGGTTGTTCTGTGACCATATAAAGGCACAAGGCTGCAGGCTGAGGTCTATAGTTTATAGTGGTGGGTACTTTCCCTTTAAGATACAGGGGATTCTTGCACTGAGGATGTTGGGAGTTGCAGTGAGACATATGAGGGGTCACAGACAGACAATAGGTGGAATGAAATAGAAAGTAGTGAATATATAAAGGAATATTATTGGATTTGCAGGAGGAAGGGGTGAGTATCAGAATGTTCCATCTCACTGACTCAATGGAGTTGGTAATTCTGGAAGCAGCACAATAAGTGAAGTGAAATGAATTCGTTAGTCAATATAATAACGAGATAAAGTCGCTGGAATATCTGTCAGTGAATCAGTGGAGGCACCGGCAGATCCGCCAGTAATGGAGCGTTTGGAGCTGAAGGTTCTGTCTCATATAATAGAAGCCGATGCCTTTTGTATTGGATTCAGGGAAGGAGAAGTATTTAGATGCCTGAGAGGAAATAATAGACTTGAAATTGAAGTCACTGAAGCAAAGACACATCATATGGAGCCTTAATAATCATCTGTAACCGACCTACAGGCAGCTATTCGCTCAGCTCTGGCCTCGTAACCAACATTCCTTCCAATCAGCAGGACGGAGGCTCCTAGAGGATTGTGGGAAGTGTAGTTCTACCAGCGTTGAACAGATTTAACATCTCCGCCCCCCGCATTGTTACACAGCAGCAGTCACAGCTCAATATAATGAGCAAATGAAGGTTTATTTCTTGATATTATTTTATAGTTATTGTCACATGAATTGCTGCCCCCCCCCCATACGTCTCATCCAGAGACTTACTGCAAAGCAAACACAGTCAGTAGGTTGGTCTCGCTCTGTGTGATCTAATGCTGTGATTGGCCGTAGGTTGGCCTAGCTCTGTGTGATCTAATGCTGTGATTGGCCGTAGGTTGGCCTAGCTCTGTGTGATCTAATGCTGTGATTGGCTGTAGGTTGGCCTAGCTCTGTGTGAGGTAATGCTGTGATTGGCCGTAGGTTGGCCTAGCTCTGTGTGATCTAATGCTGTGATTGGCCGTAGGTTGGCCTAGCTCTGTGTGATCTAATGCTGTGATTGGCTGTAGGTTGGCCTAGCTCTGTGTGATCTAATGCTGTGATTGGCTGTAGGTTGGTCTAGCTCTGTGTGAGGTAATGCTGTGATTGGCCGTAGGTTGGCCTAGCTCTGTGTGATCTAATGCTGTTATTGGCCATAGGTTGGCCTAGCTCTGTGTGAACTAATGTTCTTATTGGCCATAGATTGGTCTAGCTCTGTGTGAGAAAATGCTGTGATAGGCCATAGGTTGGCCTAGCTCTGTGTGATCTAATGCTCTGATTGGCCTTAGGTTGGCCTAGCTCTCTGTGATCTAATGCTGTGATTGGCTGTAGGTTGGCTAGCTCTGTGTTATCTAATGCTGTTATTGGCCGTAGGTTGGCCTAGCTCTGTGTGATCTAATGCTCTGATTGGCCCTAGGTTGGCCTAGCTCTGTATGATCTAATGCAAAAGCCGGAGGATTCATGGGCACTTAGGATCTGGCGTCTGACGGACGGTTACTGGTTTCACGTCAAGTAAATAACAATTCTGCCCGCTGTTACGGCTGCAGCAATATTCTATTATCTGTTTCCCGGGAACGTTCTGACAGTACAAAGAGGGAAGGGGGTTCTCTGATGTTCTTCTGCTTAGGAATAAAATTAGAAACCTTTCTCACATCTTTCCTAAGCAGAAGAACATCAGCCTCTTTCTTTCTCCTGACAACTTCCTTGACTACTTGCTGGTCAGACTGGTGGGAAACTGACCAGCAGGTGGCGCTGTTGTAACACAATTCATTCATATTAACGGTACACGTATCCCTTAATATCTTGGAATAAAAAGAAAATAAATAATGAATGTAAATGACAAAAGTGCTAAGAATAGCCTTCTCATCAGTTTTACATAGGGATGCACCGCATCCACTTTTTTGGATTCGGCCGAACCCCCGAATCCTTTGCGAAAGAATCGGCCAAATACATACCTCCAAACTGTCCTTTTTTCGGAGGGACAGTCCCTCTTTTGACAGCGCAAACCCGCAGTCCCTCATTTGTACTGGAAAGTCCCTCTTTTCTCTGCACTGAACAGCCAGAAAAAGAAACAAAGTTTCTCACTTAATTGGCTTTTAGCAGAGAGCCCAGAACAGCTAACAGGTGCAAATAAGATACTTTGTAACAATTTCGAGACACAAAAACACAGTTTAGATAAGGAGAAATATTTTCAAACTTTCACAACCTGCCAAATTTTGTAAAACAAACATGGTAATTAGGGGGTGTGGCCACAAAAAGGGGTGTGGGCAAAAAATTGCTGCGCTACGTGCGGAAAAAATTTTTTTGTCCCTCTTTTTACTTCCAAAATGTTGGGAGGTATGCAAATACCGAACCGAATCCGAACCCTAATTTGCATATGGAAGGGGAAAACATGTTTTACTTCCTTGTTTTGTGACAAAAAACTCATGTGATTTCCCTCCCTGCCCCTAATTTACATATGCAAATTAGGATTCGGTTCGGCCAAGCAGATGGATTCGGCCAAACCCGGATCCTGCTTAAAAAGGCAGAATCCAGGCCGAAAAACTGAATCCTAGATTCGGTGCATCCCTAGTTTTACATTCACTTATTTTTAAGGTTTACTTATCCTTGAAGTGCAAAGATTTGCTCCATTCTGACGACAGAAACAGTGTGGAGTCATAATCTGGCAGGGTGCAAAAAACATGGCACTTTGCATTGGATAAATGAGGCCCCTGGGGGTTCCCAAAATCCAGTGCTACCATACAGCAGGTCTATGGAGACCCCAATGGGATTTTAATAGTTGCCTGGTGGACCCTCCCATGGAGCCCATACACAGGCTAATTAGCTGCCAATTCAGTCTGGAAGGGCAGAATTGACAGTTTAAGTCCAATGATATTAGTGGACATAAAATGAGCTTGGGGAAAGGAGGTTCCGACACCAGCAAAAGAAGGCGCCAGAAAGAACATGCAGGAGGATTATAATGGCGGTAACACATCAGTGGTGGAAGTAAAGTTTCCCAGCGTCGAGCGAGTCCCAGTCTGTTCTTGGATGACGCTGGAAACCAATTTCTCGTTTCAGTTTTTAATTTGCATTTTAATTGCCTGTCTCTGTGTGTAACGAGGGGAGGAGCCTATGTCGGCGTCTGCTGGGTTTTTATTTAAAGGGGCTGCTCACCTTCCAACACTTTTTTTCTTTCAGACAGTTCCCCAGAAATAAAGACTTTTTCCAATTACTTTCTGTTTTTCTAACATTGAAGTATAATTTTTGAGCTCTCTTAAGCAGCTCTGGGGGGGGTCGCCGACCCTGTAAACTGTTCTAAATGGATACATTTAGTTGATACATTTCTTATCTTTGTCCCTGCTGAGCAGAATCTCTGGGTTTTATTACAGGCAGCTGTTAGACTTTGATACAATAGTTGCTGATATTGAGAAATGGATCAACTCAATGTTGTAAAATTGTATTTGCAGCTGAATTACTGAGCTGTCAGACAAACACCAGAGACACCAACATTCAACTTTAAACTTAGATTTTGGAAAAACGGTAAAAAATAAAAAATGGAAAGTTATTGAAAAAAGTCTTTATTTCCGGAGAACAATCTAAAAACAACTGAACTGAAAAAGTGTTGCAACCCCTTTAAATGCACCAGTCTATGTATTTCCAGCTATTGATTCCACTTCTCTCTAATATTAAAGGGGAAGTCAGTCCTGCAGACAATATTAATGGCACAGGTGATGATGCGACCTGCAGTAGTGGTACTGGGTATCACCCTCGCCTTGTATCAGAGCTGATTCTGCCCTCCAGCAGGGGTGGTACTGGATATAGAATATCATCCTCTGGTTGGGGCTCGTGTAAAAGAACAGGGGCTCTACCATCTGGCCAAAAAATGCCATTGCTCCAACACATCTCAGGTCTGTTTGTATTTGCTAAGGGGAGGGTTAAAGCAGAGGTCGGAGGGGTTCGGGAGGGGTCAGAGGGGGTCAGGAGGGTTCGGAAGGAGTTGGGAGGGGTCCGGGAGGGGGGGTTGGGAGGGGTCCGGGAGGGGGGGTTGGGAGGGGTCCGGGAGGGGGGTTGGGAGGGGTCGGGGAGGTTGTTGGAGTGGGTCGGAGGGGTCAGCGTCCAATTTGGGTGCGCCGGCGTCAAATCCGGTGCACCACATTCATTGTTCATCAGCCCAGTTCAGGACTGTCTCTTTAATGACATGAAAGCACAGGCAGCACAGCGCTCGTTCAATGACTTAGAGTAATTGGGAAAGTCTCTTGGAGGCCAAATGTCACTAGAATCTCAGTGACGCCAACGAGACAACGAGCAGAATTCAGCAGCCATACAAACTCCATACAACAGGGGGAAAACCAAAACGTTTAATATGCCTGGCCAATCAGGAGCGGTGTGTGTTGTTGCCATGTAACACGCCACAAATTCCTGTGATCATAATGGAAAATTCTGTTGAACCATGCATTAGCCAGAAAGGATAACAAAGGGCCTAAGTGGCAGATTAAGGGGAACTATTCACTTATAATAAGGGTTTAAACTGTAGTGTCCTAAAATTTAGGGGTAACTTCTCTACTTACACTACTGTCCCACCCACTACCCTCCAGTCTCCCCGATTTTTGCCACCCAGCAACAGGCTCTGCCGCATCACTTGAGGTTGCCTGGCAATAACTGGGCTAGCAGCCTTGGAAGGCAGAAGGGGGTTCAGGTTTTGGGCTGAGGTCTAGAGAAAAGAAAGAATGGGGAAGATATATATATATATATATATATATATAATAAATGAGGGTGTGGATCCATGTTGGAGTAGAAGTACCACCAGTTTGCCCAGGACATGCGGAGAAACCAACAAGGAGAATGATGATCCGAGAATGTAAGAGAAGCCTGGGATTGGTCTAGGGAAACCCCAATATGGTAGGAGCTTGATTGGTTGTTAAATTAAAGCTGAACTAAGAACCAGGCTACTTATTATGTGTAAGGTTCTGTGCCAGCCTAAGAACAACGACCCTTTAGCAGTAAAGATCTGTGTCTCCAAAGATGCCCCAGTAGCTCCCCATCTTCTTTTCTGCTGATTCACTGCACATGCTCTGTGCTACTGTCACTTACTGAGCTTAGGGACCCACTCACAATATACAGTATATATACTAGGGATGCACTGAATCCAGGATACGGTTCGGAATTTGGCGAGGCTTTTATCAGCAGGATTCGGATTCAGCCGAATCCTTGCGCCTGGCCGAACTGAATCCGAATCCTAATTTGCATACGCAAATCAGGGCCCGGGAAGGGAAATCACGTGACTTTTCGTCAGAAAACAAGGAAGTGAAATTTTTTTTCCACTGTAGCTTTCCCACCCCTAATTTGCAGATGCAAATTAGGATTCAGTTCGATATTCAACTGTAATCTTTCATGGGGGATTCGGATGAATCGCAAATAGTGGATTTGGTGCATCCCTAAAATATACAATATAACTGTCAGGCTCTGCTGGGTTTCAAGCCACGGACCCTTGGGTTTCTGGCTCGATGCTTTAACCACTGGGCAAGGCTGTAGGGTTGCTGACTATATGTTACATGGCCTTTGCAGCCCTAGCCCAGCAGCAGCCTGATTGGTTTGCAGTCAGCCAATCAGGGCTGACTCTGATCTATTTAAGGCCAGCCCTCCAAACACTTCTTGCCCGAGCATTGGTTCCTATACTAGAAGTATGGCATTATCCCTAGCTAAAGGTTCCTGCTCTAGTGTCCTTTCCTTGTCTGAACCCTTCCCTGTCTTGTCCTGACTTTCTCTGAACCTTGTCTTGTTTACCTTGCCTTGATTTGCACATATGCCTGTTCCAACTCTTGTACAAGTCCTGCTTTGACGGTGATCTTTCCTTGCCTTGACCTTGGCCTGCCCTACTTTCCTTGCTATTCTGAATCTTGCTCTGCTCCTCATGCCAAACCTGACTTTGCCTTGACCTTACCTTGCACCTATCTCTCCTTCTCCTGTCTGAATCTTGTCCGCCTATCCTGATCCTTATCTTTTCCTTTCCTGCTATCAAATCCTCCAGGTCTCCTACTCCCGATCTCAAGTCTTCTCCCTTTCTACGCCCACACTGTCCTGTCCTATCCTTCCAGTCTGCTCCTGTCTCCTGATCTAGACACCAGTGCAGCCTGCATCAGAATTGATTCATAACCAGCCCTGTCGCATCAGCTTCTAAGGCAGATAAACTTCACTTTCTGCTGGATGATTTCCCCCGACCCCTAAGCTCAGCTTCTCAGCAGCATCCCACTGAGCATGTGCAGTGCCACTGACTCACCAAACAAGATCCAAGATGGAGAGCTGCTGGGGCAACTGGATCATTACTGATATAGGGCTGCGGCACCTCTGGGCTGGGACAGTAAGTTGTATATTTCCCTGTTTATTTGAAATCTGCATGGAGGGTGGCACAGAATGCTGATAATATTCTGATTTCTGATTTGTTATGCACACAACGGCCATTCTAAGCAGCGCATTCAAATCGCAGAAAATAAAAGAGAATCCGTTAGCGTCCCATTGTTATCCTGGAGAATGGCGAGTGATTTCGCTTTTGTGTGAAGCAGACGGTGCAGATTTTTTGGGAGGGAAGATAATTAATCCCATAACAGCAGAGTCTTTATAAATATTTCTCCAGACCCCGATGGTGCTGGTATTGTTCCCTCACTTGGAGCCATCAATCAAACGTCTCGGATATAAAAATGGCTCCGCGTCGCCTTCGAACGATGGCACAATCATGCCCCTCCCTGTGAATTCTCCACACAGGCACGTTATCAAACAGGCTCCAGCGAAATCACGTGTTTCTGGGGGTGGGTAAGTCGATCACTATGGGGGGATTTACCGGCTGGTAGTTCACAGTGCACACGGAAGAGTTCACGTAGGTGGTCGTTCCATCCGCCATTACTCCGTAGCCTGCAAAACAAGACTCTAGACTGTCAGCTCTTGTGAGCACCTTGCTCAGTTATTAAACATGATTTGCCAATGGTTTCTAACAACAGACTGGGCTTACCGGGGTCCTCAGGGACCCTAACACGTGGAGTCCACCATCGAGATAGGATGTTATTAGGGTAAAACACCTGCCAAGGCCGGGGCCGGTATTACAAATTAACTGGCAATGTAGTTGCCGGTAAATTTGTAATACCCTCAACTGGAAACTTACTTTTTTTCTGTCTTCTGCCTATTGCGCGACTTGGCTCCACCCCTTTTGCATCATGGCCCGCCCCTTTTTTCCCGACCCCACCACTGGCCGGTAAAAAGTTTCTGAAAAGGTGGTGACCCTAGATGTTAAAGAGGCCTATGGTGTAAATAAGCCCAAGCCAATGACATTGTCCTAAACACGAGACCACCCAGAGAGTCTATGGGGCAAATTCACTAAGCGCCGAAGCGCCTAACGCTAGCGTTGGGCATTTTCGTTACTTCGCAAATTCACTAACGAACGCTGGCGTACATTCACTAGTGTTACTTCGCACCCTTACGCCTGGCGAATTTGCGCAAAGGACGTAACTACGCAAATTCACTAATGCACGCATTGTACTGAACGCTACCTTTTACGCTAGACTTCCTTCGCCACCTCAGACCAGGCGAATCGCAATAGAGTAGATAGGGATTGCTTCCAAAAAAGTTCAAATTTTTTCTAAGTCCCAAAAAACGCTGGCGTTTTTTCTATATTATGGGTGATAGGCTGAAAAAGATCGAAAAATTTTTTGGGGCTCCCCTCCTTCCCCCCTACATTTCCTGACTCATGGCAACTTAACTATACAGTGGGCACATGTGTAGGGCAAAATAAAATTTTATTTGATGTTTTGAAGGTTTCCCAGGCATTTGTAGTGCTGATACGTATTCCTCCATTGAAATTTTAATTTGGCGCCATATGCAAATTAACCATCACTAGCGTAATTTCGATTCGCTTAGCGAATCAACGCTAGCGCAACTTCACAACCTTACGCTACCCCTGAGCGCAACTTCGGATTTTAGTGAATTTGCGGAGCGCTGGCGAAACTACGCCTGGCAAAGTGTGGCGAAGTGCGGGGAAGTTACGCCTGGCACAACCACGAATCTTAGTGAATTTGCCCCTATATCTCTCCAATCCTGGCTGCAAATTGTAGGGATGCACCAAATTCACTTTTTGGGATTCGGCCAAATCCCCAAATCCTTCATGAAAGATTTGGGCAAATACTGAACCAAATCCGAATCCGAATCCTAATTTGCATATTTGGCCAAAACAAGGGAAACATTTGCATATGCAAATTAGGGGTGGGAAAGGAAAAGGTGGGGAAAAGATTTTTTACTTCCTTATTATGTGACAAAAAGTCACGTGATGTCCCTTCTCACACCTAATTTACATATGCAAATTAGGATCCGGATTCAGTTCGACCGGGCAGATGGATTCGGCCGAATCTGAATCCTGCTTAAAAAACGCCGAATCCTGGCGAAATCCCGAACCGAATCCTGAATTTGGTGCATCCCTAGCAAATTGTATCTTTTTTTACCAGGATAACCAAATCCTTGGAGAACCCTGGGCACCTTATGACGGGTACAAGGCATTACCTTCATGAATATGACCAAATACATGGAGCCGGGGCTGTATCCTCCGCTGGACTGTATTGAGCAATTCCACACAGCCGACTCGCTGCAGTTTCTTGGGGACCCAGTCTAAGAACCCTGAAAGCGAGATGAGGGCACCCATGAGTATCAACCATGCTATATTCAGTTAGAGAGATCCTCCTGGCCAAGAAAAGGTAAAGGATAAGTAAACCTTAAAAATAAATGAATGTAAAATTGATGAGGGGGCTACTCTAAGCACTTTTGTAATTCACATTCATTATTTATTTAATTTTTAATTCCAAGATATTAAGGGATACATGTGCTGTTAATATGAATGAATTTTGTAACAACAGCGCCACCTGCTGGTCATTTTCCCACCAGTCTGACCAGCAAGTAGTCAAGGAAGTTGTCAGGAGAAAGAAAGAGGCTGATGTTCTTCTGCTTAGGAAAGATGTGAGAAAGGTTTCTAATTTTATTCCTAAGCAGAAGAACATCAGCCTCTTTCTTTCTCCTGACAACTTCCTTGACTACTTGCTGGTCAGACTGGTGGGAAACTGACCAGCAGGTGGCGCTGTTGTAACACAATTCATTCATATTAACAGTACATGTATCTCTTAATATCTTGGAATAAAAAATTAAATAAATAATGAATGTACATTGCAAAAGTGCTTAGAATAGCCCCCTCATCAGTTTTACATTCACTTATTTTTAAGGTTTACTTTAAGCAGAGGAGTTTGAGTTCGGTACAGGAGTGATGGGAGCTGCTCTATACAATGAATGTTTATTGGTGCCTCTCCATTCTTTATTATGTGCTTCCAAAGCAGCTGCCGGATTAGAACTGGAACACACAGGCCTCGTATCTGAGCCCGGAACCCCCATGCTTTATTTAGCAGCATATAGTGAATATGAGACTGGTTATTTACCTAGCGGGGGTCCGTGGGTGATGAGGATGTCGGTGGCATCGGGTATGAGGTTCCACTTGTCTAACAGGGCCTGACCCCGGGGCAAGTTAAATCCCCAGCCGTAGAACCAAGGCTGCCTGTGAATGGAGATAAAGCATATATAGAATATATAGAATATATAGAATATAGCAGCACATATATAGAATATATAGAATATATAGAATATATAGAATATAGCAGCACATTATACAAACAAGCACATAGAGAGAGAACCATATAAACATAATACAATGGGGATGCAATTGTATGTTGTTCCGTGCAGTGGTTAGGAGTATAATGATATACTATAGAATGTGCAGGAGCAGGAGCCTATAGCAATACATAATGTCCTGCCCAGTGCAAAGCTCATGTTACTGATGATGATGAGACTGACAGTTGGAGTGCAAGTGCCATTCGCAACAGCGCTGGGAGTTCTACAGAGGAGACTTACATGTCTATTGTACACGTTACTGTATTTATAAACAGGAAAAATATGGATTTTTTTGGGACTGATACTCTTTTATTTATAACTGTCTGACACATACGCCCTGGTATCACCCATACGGAGCAGCAATATATAAATTACTTTTCCTTGAAGGGAGGTCCACTGGCAATGAACATGCTCCATGTAATGCTTCTAAAACACAAGGATACAAGAGCATGCTCCATGTAATTACTCTAGAACACAAGGATACAAGAGCATGCTCCATTTAATGACTCAAGAGCACAAGGATACAATGAGCATGCTCCATGTAATGACTCCAGAACACAAGGATACATCATGCATGCTCCATGTAATGCATCTAGAACACAAGGATACAATGAGCATGCTCCATATAATGACTCTAGAACACAAGGATACAATGAGTATGCTCCATATAATGACTCTAGAACACAAGGATACAATGAGCATGCTCCATGTAATGCCTCTAGAACACAAGGATACAATGAGCATGCTCCATGTAATGCCTCTAGAACACAAGGATACATCATGCATGCTCCATGTAATGCATCTAGAACACAAGGATACAATGAGCATGATCAATTTAATGACTCTAGAGCACAAGGATACAAGAGCATGCTCCATTTAATGACTCAAGAGCACAAGGATACAATGAGCATGCTCCATGTAATGACTCCAGAACACAAGGATACATCATGCATGCTCCATGTAATGCATCTAGAACACAAGGATACAATGAGCATGCTCCATACAATGACTCTAGAACACAATGATACAATGAGCATGATCCATGTAATGCCTCTAGAACACAAAGATACAATGAGCATACTCCATATAATGACTCTAGAGCACAATGATACAATGAACATGCTCCATGTAATGCCTCTAGAACACAAGGATACATCAAGCATGCCCCATGTCATGCATCTAGAACACACAGATACAATGAGCATGATCAATTTAATGACTCTAGAGCACAAGGATACAGTGAGCATGCCCCATGTAATGCATCTAGAACACAAGGATACAATGAGCATGCTCCATGTAATGGCTCTAGAACACAAGGATACAATGAGCATGTTCCATTTAATGACTCTAGAACACAAGGAAACATCAAGCATGCTCCATGTAATGCATTTAGAACACAGGGATACAATGAGCATGCTCCATGTAATGACTCTAGAGCGTAAAGAATGAATCTAGAACATGAGGACAACCTGAACGTGTTCAATGTAAATAATCTAGACCATAATGATATAATGTACATGATCCATTTAGTGAGCCTACAACACAAGGACACACTGAACATGTTCAATCTAATGAATCTAGAATACAATCATATAATGTACATGCTCTATATACTGAATCTAGAACATGAGGAAATCCTGAACATGCTCCATGTAATTAATCTTGAACACAATGATATATTGTACATGATCCATATACTGAATCTAGAACACGAGGACATCCTGAACATGCTCCATGTGAATCTAGAAGACAATGATATAATGTACATGCTCCATGTAATGAATCTATAACGTAATGATATAATGCACATTCTCCATGTAATGAATCTAGAACACAAGGACACACTGAGCATGCTCCTTGAAGTTGACGTGTTATCTGCATTTCTCTGATTTTTAGTAATTGAGGAAACCCCTTGATGTATTTGGCCATTAATGAAGGCACCATTGCTGACCAATTTTGGGTTTAATCTGACCAATTTCAGATTCTTCATCTGTGAGGGCACAATGGCCTCTATGTAACTTGAGCCGGAGCAAGTTGAGGAACGGCATTTGCACAACTAACTGCCGATTGTGAGTTTGCTCCAGATGATATCAGGTAACTATCGGAACACATTTCATACAGAACCATCGTTTCCCTGGCAACCATTGAAAATCTTTCTTCCCTGAAACAGATTTCTCATTTAGCCGAAAATTAGAATGCAGAAAAAATAAACTCATGGGGGGAAAATTAATTCAAACTACTGAATCTACGGTATAGAATGAATCTACGGTTTAGGTGACCCCCATTTGAAAGCTGGAAAGAGTTATAAAATGGCTCATTCTAAGCAACTTTTCAGTTGGTCTTCCTTATTCATTTGTTATAGTTTTTGAATTATTTGCCTTCTTCTTCTGATTCTTTCCAGCTTTCAAACGGGGGTCACTGACCCCATCTAAAAAACAAATCCTCTGTAAGGCTACACATTTATTGTTATTCCTCATCTTTCTATTCAGGCCTCTCCTATTCATATTCCAGTCTCTTATTCAAATCAATGCATGGTTGCTAGGGGAATTTGGACCCTAGCAACCAGATGGCTGAAATTGCAAACTGGAGAGCTGCTGAATAAAAAGCTAAATAAGTCAAAAACCACAAATGAAAAATGAAAACCAAAAGCAAATTGTCTCAGAATATCCCTCTCTACATCATACTAACAGTTAATTTAAAGGTGAACAAACCCTTAAGTCTACTAGAAAAACATATAACTTCTAGGTATGGAGATCCAAATTAGAGAAAGATCCATTATCCAGAAAGCCCCAGATTCTGAGTATTCTGGATAACAGATCCCATACCTGTACTTGATCCCAACTAAGATATAATTAATCCTTATTGGAAGCAAAACCAGCCTATTGGGTTTAATTCAAATGTATACGATTTTCTAGTAGCCTTAAGGTATGAAGATCCAAATTACGAAAAGATCCATTATTCTGGATAACAGGTCCCATACCTGTAATAATAAAACAGTAGCTCGTACTTGATCCTAACTAAGATATAATTAATCCTTATTGGAGGCAAATGCAGCCTATTGGGTTTATTTCATGTTTATATGGATTTTCTAGTAGACTTAAGGGATGAAGATCCAAATTATGGAAAGATCCCTTATCCGTAAAACACCAGGTCCCGAGCATTCTGGATAACAGGTCCCATACCTGTAGTAGGATGACAAACTTTCCCCCCAATTTTCCCTACAAAGCTTGTCCCATGTCAGTGATATCCAACCTGCAGCCCCTGTCTTTTCTGTGCCCTGAATCTACAAACAGAATGGCACTTCTGTAGTTCTTTTGTCTATCTGCCAGCTCTATCTGCCAGCTCTATCTGTCAGCTCTATCTGCCAGCTCTGTTGCATTAAATGATAAGATCTCTAGCTGTTGGTGAAACCCTGCTAGAGTACAAAGTCCTGGGTGAAGCTACACAAGGTCCCCTTTCAACGGCTGATATTTCAGCACCCTGGTCAGCACCCATGTCTCATTCAGGACCTGGGACAGCAGCCTGACACCCTAGTGGAGAAACTGAAGTTAAAGGGGAACTATCATGAAAATGAAAATTTAATATAAGCTTCCTCATACTGAAATAAGAAACTTTGTAAATTCAATCAATGAAATATTCTGTATCGTTTCCGAAATAATCAAGTTTATCTTCACTATTCCTCTCTCAGCATCTGTTTCTCTTCATTCTCTCTTCATGCAGCAGTTGGGTGTCAGATATTCACTGACAGTTAGATCCAATATATCTTATAGGGGGTCCTTTACTAGCAGATGTATTAGAGCTCACTCAAATAACTGATTCCAGTACAAACAAAATAACTGCCTTTTGCACAAATTCTGCATGTAGAGAGACATGATGTCTGGTGAGTTTAATAGAGTGACCTCTAATACATCTTCTAGGCAAAAGGAGCCTCCCTATAAGATATATTGGATCATTCATCTGACACCCAACTGCTGCATGAGGAAATAATGAAGAGAAACAGATGCTGAGAGAGGAATAGTGAAGATAAACGTCATTATTTCAGAAACGGTACAGAATTTGTAATTGATTGTATTTAGAAATTTCAGTATGCTTATTAAAATTTTCATTTTCGCGATAGTTCCCCTTTAAAAGGTGGCCATACACGGGCAGATTAAAGGTCCTTTAGACCAATTCGGCAGTTTATCTGCTCATGTGTGGGGGCGTCCGACGGGTCTCCCTGATTGACATCTGGTAAAAAATCAGCCTGATATCGATTGGGCAGGTTGGATATTTCCCGTGATCAAGGACTTCATTGGATAGTTGATGCGATCCTACGACTCGTCGGCACCCATTTCCTTCGTATAATCCGAACATTTGGCCCTAGGACCACACATTCGGCCCTAGGGCCAAACATTCGGAATAACCTGATATCTCCCTGCCGTTGGTCAGCACATCGGGGAATAATCCGCTTGTTTATGATTCTATCTGTCACTGCTCATTCTATCCATTATCATTCTATCCATTATCATTCTATCCATTATCATTCTATCCATTATCATTCTATCCATTATCATTCTATCCATTATCATTCTATCCATTATCATTCTATCCATTATCATTCTATCCATTATCATTCTATCCATTATCATTCTATCCATTATCATTCTATCCATTATCAATCTATCTGTATCTTTCTATCCATAAACAAAGGCTACAGCTTTATTTGCCAAAAGGGATAAAGTTCTGATATGAACATTGTGATGGTATAAAGAATATCTCCCAGCAGCACCTTCTCTGGTACAGTCCTTACATATTAATATATTTGTATTTACAGGGCCATATTAATAATTGGTGTAAGCTAATGAATCACAACTATTCGGGGTCTGGAAACAGAGATGGGGTTGAACCTTGTTAGGGCAGAGACAGAGCGAAGATTCGAGGAGAATTAGTCGCCCGGAGACTAATCGTCTCTTTTTCGGGCGAACTAACGAAGCACTCTGAGTGCCACCCCGCCATTGATTTAGATACGAACCGGCAGGATGGCACTCGGAGTGCTTCGTTTTCCGAAGTCGCCCAAAGTTTCCTTGTGAGACAACTTGGGACGACTTTGGGAAATGAAGCGCTTTGAGTGCCATCCCGCGGGCGATTTAGATTCTAGCCAGCGGGAAGGCTTTTCATGGAGATTAGTCGCCCGAAGAAGAGGCACTTAGTCGGAGGGCGACTAAATCTCCCAGAATCGTCGCGTCTGTCTCTGCCCTTAGCCTCACTAGTGCCGCTATCTTTTTCTTAATTCTTAAGTATTGCCGGAGGAGCTATCCTTGGAACCGCTGAGCACCGTGTGGTGCTCAGCGGTACAGGCTGATACATTAGATAGGTACAAGGAAGGGTCGGATGCTTTATTCACCAGTAGCTCCTCCCAGCACACAGGAGGGAGCCAATGAGATTAGAGGAGGGAAAGGGGTGTTACAGGGAGAGGTGGGAAGTGAATCAGTGGTACAGGCTGATACATTAGATAGGTACAAGGAAGGGTCGGATGCTTTATTCACCAGTAGCTCCTCCCAGCAGACAGGAGGGAGCCAATGAGATTAGAGGAGGGAAAGGGGTGTTACAGGGAGAGCTGGGAAGTGAATCAGTGGTACAGGCTGATACATTAGATAGGTACAAGGAAGGGTCGGATGCTTTATTCACCAGTAGCTCCTCCCAGCAGACAGGAGGGAGCCAATGAGATTAGAGGAGGGAAAGGGGTGTTACAGGGAGAGGTGGGAAGTGAATCAGTGGTACAGGCTGATACATTAGATAGGTACAAGGAAGGGTCGGATGCTTTATTCACCAGTAGCTCCTCCCAGCAGACAGGAGGGAGCCAATGAGATTAGAGGAGGGAAAGGGGTGTTACAGGGAGAGCTGGGAAGTGAATCAGGGGTACAGGCTGATACATTAGATAGGTATAAGAAGGGATCAAGCACTTTTTAATCAAACACAAGGAACGAGTGCATTCGCCTGTTCTACGTTTTCATCCAACATTCCTGTGCCGTTTTGTTAATGACATGACAAGCAATTCTTTCATGACAATTCCTGTAAAATAGCAGCCTAAATCCGAGTCTTCTTTTTCATCGTTTAAGGTGACAGATCTCGAAGCTTCGCGGTTGCGCTTTATATACCCTGCAGGCGCCGGCGCTGAGTTATTGTTTGGGTCTTTGAATTACACGTCTATACTGGGCTGACAAACGACCCGCTGTTCTGTAACGAGTGTAATGAGTCTCAGAATGTTTCAGCTGCGAAACCCCATAATAAAATATTCATTGGAAACTAGGGATGCACCGAATCTACTATTTTGGATTCGGCCGAATCCCCGAATCCTTGGTGAAAGATTCGGCCGAATACCGAACCGAATCCGAATCTTAATTTGCATATGCAAATTAGCGACAGAAAAGGAAAGAGTGGAAAAAATTCTTCTTTTGTGACGAAAAGTCACGCGATTTCCCTACCCGCCCCTAATTTACATATGCAAATTAAGATTCGGATTCGGTTCGGTCAGGCACAAGGATCCGGCCGAATCCGAATCCTGTTCAAGAAGGCCGAATCCTGGCCGAATCCCGGACCGAATCCTGGATTCGGTGCATCCCTATTGGAAACACAATCAGAGATATTCATTTGTATAAAATGTGCCATTTATATGAAGCCTCTCAAATGAGTTGCACCCCAGGAAGTATTGTTACATCACTAGCGATGGAGGAATTTGGGGCGTTTCGCTTCGCAGAAAAATTTGCGAATTTCCAGCGAAATTCTCAAAACAGTGCTGACGAAAATGCTGGCGTCCATTTTTTTTTGACGCCAGTGAATTTTCGCTATCATATTTTCGCAGCGGTTACGAATTCGCGCCTGGCGAATAAATTCGCCCATCACTATACATCACATAAAACATCCGTGTGGGATGCGGCATAAAATTCCGTTTTTTTTTAAATATGTTTGCTTACCACGGGGAGCCGTATATTCGGAAACCCCTAACGGTAACTTCGGAGTCTTGCAGATAAATGCAGTTGGTTAGCAGGGACTGGACGTTTTCATAATTCTCCGGCTTTAGCTTCGACGCGGAAGGGAAATAATAAAAGTCTTGTTTAATCAGGTCGGCCATGAACTCGCGGTCAAACGTCAGTTCGTGATTTCCGGCGATGACAATCTTATACTCATACGGAAGGCTTCCTATAGGGACCAGAGGGATAATACGTTATTCCTGCAGTATTATTGTGTTATTGGGGGTCAACATATATAGTCAGGGTCAGACTGGCTCAGCGGGACACAGGGAAACGGAGAATAGGGAGCTCGGATTTTCGAGATTTATCATACTCTGGCCCTTTAAAGGGGTGGTTCACCTTTAAAGTAACTTTTATTATGTTATAGAAGGACCAATTCTAAGCAACTTTTCAATTGGTTATCATTATTCATTTTTTATGTTTTTATAGTTATTTGTCTTTTTCTTCTGATTCTTTGCAGCTGTCAAATGGGCGTCGCGGTCCCCTTTTAAAAAAACGAATGATCTGTAAGGCCACCAATGTATTGTTCTTGCCTCTCCTATTTCAGTCTCTTATTCAAATCAATGGTTGCTAGGGGAATTTGGGCCCTAGTTACCAGATTGCTCAAAATGCAAATTGAAGAGCCGCTGAATAAAAAGCGAAATAACTCAAAAAACTTCAATAATAAAAAAAATTAGCAAATTATCTCAGTGGTGAACAACCCCTTTAAAGGATCTTCATACTTTTACCATATACACATTAAATGAACCCAATAGGCTGGTTTTGCCTCCAATAAGGATTAATTATATCTTAGTTGGGATCAAGTACAAGCGACTGTTTTATTATTACAGATATGGGACCTGTTATCCAGAATGCTCGGGACCTGGGGTTTTCTGGATAATGGATCTTTCCATAATTTGGATCTTCATACCTTAAGTCTACTAGAAAACCATATAAACATGAAATAAAGCCAATAGGCTGGTTTTGCCTCCAATAAGGATTAATTATATCTTGGTTGGGATCAAGTACAAACTACTGTTTTATTATTACAGATATGGGACCTGTTATCCAGAATGCTTGGGACCTGGGGTTTTCTGGATAATGGATCTTTCCATAATTTGGATCTTCATACCTTAAGTCTACTAGAAAACCATATAAACATTAAATAAAGCCAATAGGCTGGTTTTGCCTCCAATAAGGATTAATTATATCTTAGTTGGGATCAAGTACAGGTATGGGACCTGTTATCCAGAATGCTTAGGACCTGGGGTTTTCTGGATAATGGATATTTCTGTAATTTGGATTTCCATACCTTAAGTCTACTAGAAAACCATATAAACATGAAATAAACCCAATAGGCTGGTTTTGCTTCCAATAAGGATTAATTATATCTTAGTTGGGATCAAGTACAAGCGACTGTTAAAAATTTAAATTATCGGATAAAAGCTGATTTTGCTTCCAGTAAGGATTAATTATATCTTAGTACAAGCGACTGTTTTATCATTACACAGAAAAAGGAAATCATTTTTAAAAACTTGGATAAAATGGAGTCTATGGGAGACAGCCTTTCCGTAATTCTGGATAACGGGTTTCCGGATAATGGATCCCATACCAAGTGTCTGCGAAAATTAGTTTTTCACCATTTTTTCGGATTTTTTATCTGATTTTCATGATTTTTTCAGATTTTTGATCCGAAAACTCAGATTTGTGCCCGAAAACTGCGCGGTATTGCACGAAACCCAGCGCACGTCAAAAAATCATCGGGACTTCTCCCATTGACTTATACGCAACCTCGACAGGTCTGAGATGCCGGATTTTCAGATTCGGACTTTTCCATCTTCGGGGTTTGATAAATTCCGAAAAATTTGTGATTTCAGATTTGATAAAAAAAAATAAAAAAGTCATATTTTTTTGTGATTTTTGCATTCGGAGTTTAGTTAATAACCCCCAATGTGTCAATGGGAGTCCCACCCATCATCCTACAATAATACAGAATAAAGGGGGTCTCTCTCTTTAAAGGATGTTCTTCTGCTTAGGAATAAAATTATAAGCCTTTCTCACATCTTTCCTAAGCAGAAGAACATCAGCCTCTTTCTTTCTCCTGACAACTTCCTTGACTACTTGCTGGTCAGACTGGTGGGAAACTGACCAGCAGGTGGTGCTGTTGTAACAAAATTCATTCATATTAACAGTACATGTATCCCTTAATATCTTGGAATCAAAACAAAATAAATAATGAATATACATTGCAAAAGTGCTTAGAATAGCTCCCTCATCAATTTTACATTCACTTATTTTTAAGGTTTACTTATCCTTTAATGCACTTACCAAGCCAGTCATTAAACTTCTTCACTTCGCTCGGAAGCCCCAGTTCAGTGAAGTCTCCGGCGTGAATTAAGACATCTCCGTATGGCATCTGCAAGAGGTCTGTCCTGGAATGGGTGTCGGAGACACAAACAAAGCGGGTGTAGCCGGGAGGCTTGGGGGCATCGTGGGGCACAGGGTCCACCCTGGAGATTATATAAGAGCAGAAGAACTGCTGAATATTTGGAAAAACTTTCTATTGTACAGATTTGTTAAAAAATATATAAAGTAAGGGCAAAATGTTACACAATAACGAACGCTCAGCCACATCAGAGCAGTTTAATTTCATATACAGATTCCTCCCGCTGAGCGCTATAAATATGCAAGTTCAATAAGTCGCATTCCGTGAGAAATGCGCATTAAGATATTTAGGCGAAAGGCTCATTCACACGTCCTCCCACCACTTGTGATTAGACAAAAAGCTACACATTGGTAGTAATTAGCTCCGCTGGGACCCGTGTGGGGAGAAATGAGCAACAGTTGCAATGGAACGAGGAGAGGTTGGTCCCTGGTTTCACGTTTTTATAACGCTCTTACACACGGGCGGTTTTTCCTGCGCTCCCCTGCGTTGCACTTTCTTCCGTTCAGCCGCAGTTGAGCGCAGGAATAGGAACACTCAATTATTGTGAAGGGGGCTGTACTCAAACAGACGCATGTAAGCGCCAAACGCAGGTGGGAAGCAGCATGTTGCATTTCACCCAAATTCGGCACATACATGCGTACAACCCTCTTCACGATAATTGAGCTGCGCTCCCCTGCGGCTGAACGGAAGAAAGTGCAACGCAGGGGAGCGCAGGAAAAACCGCCCGTGTGTAAGAGGCATCCCTGTCAATGCTAAAATGTTACAGGTGTCGTTCCCCTTTAAATTAACTGTTAGTATGACGTAGAGAGGGATATTCTGAGACAATTTGCAATTGGTTTTCATTTTTTATTATTTGTGGTTTTTGAGTTATTTTGCTTGGCAGTCCGGTTGCCAGGGTCCAATTTCTTCCTCCTCTTTCTATTCAGGCCTCTCCATATTCATATTCCAGTCTCTTATTCAAATCGGTGCCTGGTTGCTAGGGGGATTTGGACCCCAGCAACCAGACGGCTGAAATTGCAAACTGGATATAAAAAGCTAAATAAGTCAAAAACAACAAATAAAAAAAAAAAAAAAAGTTGTCTCGGAATATCACTCTCTACTATCATGCTAAAAAAATTCAATTTTAAGAAAAGTCATACTAAAAAATCCCCATGGAGAAGCTTTGATTGACATCCATATCTTCCCGCCCCTTAGGATCCATCCACCCGAAAGGCTTTCCCTGTTCCAGCCAAGTTCTCCAGCGGATTAAGAAACTCACAATTTAAATTCAGTCGAGTCTCTTGGAGGGGAAACCCCAGATCATAATATAATTGTCGTTAGTTCACTAGGTTTTAATTAGTGTGAGTTTGTGGTATCAGAGGGCTGGGAGCAGCGACAGTTAATTATAACGTGTCTGGGTGAATTAACCTTTTTGCTCTTCTCATTGAAAGAATTCAATAAAAAGTCTCTGTGGGTATTTGAATAATATGTGAGCTGAGCAGGTGATCAGTAAAGTCACTGAGTGTTGTCTCGTTAAACTCTGAACAATGTCCAATCATATCTGATTAATTAACTCACTGCTGTTTTATGCTTCAGCTCTACAGATATGGATCCCTCCTTAATTACAAATGGGACCATAATTATTGGATTACTGATTCTAACAGCGAAAATAGCTAATGATTAGTGCAATGAGATTATCCACAATTACTACGAGTAACTCAACTTATTCATTAAAAATAGCCACTACTATAATTCAGTAATTGATAAAGGAACCATCAGAAACTTTTCCTGCTGAATTGTGCTTAGTACAGGGGAATACCTATGCTGCCATAGTTTTATGGGATCTCTCTGTACAGACTATGAGCAAACTTAGGGACTGTTCCTGCTGAATTGTGCTTAGTACAGGTGATACCTATACTGCCATAGTTTTATGGGATCTCTCTGTACAGACTATGAGCAAACTTAGGGACTGTTCCTGCTGAATTGTGCTTAGTACAGGGGAATACCTATGCTGCCATAGTTTTATGGGATCTCTCTGTACAGACTATGAGCAAACTTAGGGACTGTTCCTGCTGAATTGTGCTTAGTACAGGGAATACCTATGCTGCCATAGTTTTATGGGATCTCTCTGTACAGACTATGAGCAAACTTAGGGACTGTTCCTGCTGAATTGTACTTAGTACAGGGAATACCTATGCTGCCATAGTTTTATGGGATCTCTCTGTACAGACTATGAGCAAACTTAGGGGACTGTTCCTGCTGAATTGTACTTAGTACAGGGAATACCTATGCTGCCATAGTTTTATGGGATCTCTCTGTACAGACTATGAGCAAACTTAGGGACTGTTCCTGCTGAATTGTGCTTAGTACAGGGAATACCTATGCTGCCATAGTTTTATGGGATCTCTCTGTACGGACTATGAGCAAACTTAGGGACTGTTCCTGCTGAATTGTGCTTAGTACAGGGAATACCTATGCTGCCATAGTTTTATGGGATCTCTCTGTACAGACTATGAGCAAACTTAGAGACTGTTCCTGCTGAATTGTGCTTAGTACAGGGGAATACCTATGCTGCCATAGTTTTATGGGATCTCTCTGTACAGACTATGAGCAAACTTAGGGACTGTTCCTGCTGAATTGTGCTTAGTACAGAGGAATACCTATGTGCCATAGTTTTATGGGATCTCTCTGTACAGACTATGAGCAAACTTAGGGACTGTTCCTGCTGAATTGTGCTTAGTACAGGGAATACCTATGCTGCCATAGTTTTATGGGATCTCTCTGTACAGACTATGAGCAAACTTAGGGACTGTTCCTGCTGAATTGTACTTAGTACAGGGAATACCTATGCTGCCATAGTTTTATGGGATCTCTCTGTACAGACTATGAGCAAACTTAGGGGACTGTTCCTGCTGAATTGTACTTAGTACAGGGAATACCTATGCTGCCATAGTTTTATGGGATCTCTCTGTACAGACTATGAGCAAACTTAGGGACTGTTCCTGCTGAATTGTGCTTAGTACAGGGAATACCTATGCTGCCATAGTTTTATGGGATCTCTCTGTACGGACTATGAGCAAACTTAGGGACTGTTCCTGCTGAATTGTGCTTAGTACAGGGAATACCTATGCTGCCATAGTTTTATGGGATCTCTCTGTACAGACTATGAGCAAACTTAGGGACTGTTCCTGCTGAATTGTGCTTAGTACAGGGGAATACCTATGCTGCCATAGTTTTATGGGATCTCTCTGTACGGACTATGAGCAAACTTAGGGACTGTTCCTGCTGAATTGTGCTTAGTACAGGGGAATACCTATGCTGCCATAGTTTTATGGGATCTCTCTGTACTGACTATGAGCAAACTTAGGGGCTGTTCCTGCTCAATTGTGCTTAGTACAAGGGAATACCTATGCTGCCATAGTTTTATGGGATCTCTCTGTACAGACTATGAGCAAACTTAGGGGACTGTTCCTGCTGAATTGTGCTTAGTACAGAGGAATACCTATGCTGCCATAGTTTTATGGGATCTCTCTGTACAGACTATGAGCAAACTTAGGGACTGTTCCTGCTGAATTGTGCTTAGTACAGGGAATACCTATGCTGCCATAGTTTTATGGGATCTCTCTGTACAGACTATGAGCAAACTTAGGGGCTGTTCCTGCTGAATTGTGCTTAGTACACAAACACGCAAGTTGAGAAACGCTTGGAAACAATTTTTGGGAAAACTCAAATTTACCCTCGGAATTTTGATAAATCTGCCCCAAAGTCTGACTCTCTATAGACGAATAGAATTTGTCCTGCTTCCCACTCAACAACTGCACGGCAACCTATCAAGTGCTCCCTACTGAGTCAGGGCATGTTCCAATAAAAATCTTGACTTTTGGGTAAAAAAAAAAGTCATATGATAAATGATGACAAAACTCACTGGGTCTCATTTAAAAACACTGGGCAAATTTGCCCCTGGGTAGTAACCCTTAGCAACCAATCAGTGACTGGCTTTTTTTTTTTAGCTGCCTGCAGTTTGAGCAATGAAAGCAGCCCATTAATTGGTTGCCGTGGGTTACTGCCCATGTGCAAATTTGCCTAGTGTTCATAAATGAGCCCCATTGTCACTGGGGGTCATTTATCAACACTGGGCAAATTTGTCTGTGGTCAGTAACCCACGGCAACCAATCAGATTGCTGCATTTGTTGTTCTGCTTGCAGCTAATCACTGATTGGTTGCTATAGGCAACTGCCCATGGGCAAATTTGCCCAATGTTGATAAATGAGCCCCATTGTCCCTCATAGATGAGTGGTCCCAAGTCAATAAAGGAAAACCAGGGCACTAACTTGGAAAATTAAATTATGCCCAAAAGACTGCACGGGCTGCTGGGGGTTAAAAGTCGATGACAACGGGAGGGCTTCACCCCTGATATAAATACTAAACCTATAATCAAATAAATGTTTTATAGTGAGTTAAAGGGGTGGTTCACCTGTAAATTACATTTTAGAATGTTATAGAATGGCCAATTCTAAGTAACTTTTCAATTGGTCTTCATTATTTATTTTTTTAATTATTTGTCTCTTTCCAGCTTTCAAAGGGAGTCACTGACCCCATCTAAAAAAAAAACAAATGCTCCCGTAAAGCTGCAAATGTATTGTTATTGCTACTTTCTATCACTCGTCTTTCTTTTCATGTCTCTCCTATTCATATTCCGGCCTCTTATTCAAATCAGTGCATGGTTGCTAGGGGAATTTGGACCCTAGCAACCAGACTGCTGAAATGACAAACTGGAGAGCTGCTGAATAAAAAGCTAAATAACTCAAAAACCCCAAATAATAAAAAATGAAAACCAACTGCAAATTGTCTCAGAATATCCCTCTCTACATCATACTAACAGTTAATTTAAAGGTGACCAACCCCTTTAATAATTCCTTCATGTTTTCATCATCGTTACATTTTTAGGCCAAGAGGGTCCCTCTAAGTTTGGGGGGCAGAGCAAATCCCCTCTCTGTTGAAACCAATGTCTGCATCGACTGCTATGATGTCATCATCATGTGTATTTCATCATCAGAGCACTTGCCTTTCACTTTCCTAGGGGTCCCCATTGCTACTACACTATCCTTTCCTTTTAGCCAATCACACGCTGCCATTTAATTTTTTATTCTAAAACAATAAAATCACTAGCCGCATTTATCTACACGGCTTCATATAACCTCCAATAGCAATCATCAGAAAATACGAGATCAAAATAATCCCAAACCATTTCCTTCCGTTTCACCAATATTTCAATTTAATATTTAACAGACTTTGCACTTGTCTATTTGACGCGATTGCTTTTTTTTTTGTTTGTTTTTTTTTCAAAAAAAAAAGAAATAGACAAGAAGAATAAAAAACAAAAAAAGCTGCGGCTATTGGTAGATATTTATGGAATGCAATAAAATTTTTTATTTATTTATTTATTTATTTTGCTGGTTGCCATAAAAATAAGTCTCGAGTTGTCAGGCGATGAATTTCCTCTCTCTACGATTTTTCTGCCTTACAACAAATTTGCCAGACAGCAGCAACCGTCATGCGGAAAAAAAAAGAAGAATTAATTCGGCATAAAATATTATTGTGTTTGATAATATCCATAAAGTGTTCGCAATGAGGAAACGCATAAAAGTGCCAAATAGCCTGTGCGTTTGCGATCGCGGTATTGCCGTTAGTGATATCCCGTTAAAGAGCAGAAATCCTTTGTTATAAAGAAGTGGTGAGATCGGGGAATACAGGGATATGGGAGATAACTCACAGTACAAGTTGATCCAGGGACTGGTCCCATTGCATCTTGGAGTCAAAAATAAATTGGAGTAGGGTCAGGAGGGTTTTTCGCCTTCCTCTGGATCAACTGACAGTTAGGCAGGTTATATATAGACTTAAGGTTGAACTTGATGGACGTGTGTCTTTTTTCCACCATGTTGCTATGTATTTCAGGAGAAACTATATGACAGTTGAGTGGACTGTATATGTCCAGGGCCGCCATTGTGGGCCCCTCCCACACTAGCTCCCAAGCCCCGCCCCAGATCCCACCCACTCCACCCAAGCTCCACTCCATCCCGCCCAAATACCACACAGACATCAGCACTAAAAAATTAACCCACAGACAAGTTATAAAAAACTATTGAAGGTCACGGCCCCCTTATAAGTTAAAAAAAAAACATTGGTGCCAGGGCCCCCCTTACAAGTTAAAAAAAAATTGGGGTCCCGAAAAATATATTTTTTTAAAAAATATTTGTGCCAGGGCCCCCCCTTACAAGTTAAAAAAAATTGGGGCCCCAAAAATTTTTTAAAAAAAAAACATTGGTGTCAGGGGCCTATAGAATATTAAAATATAAGTTAAAAAAAACATTGGTGCCAGGGCCCCCCTTACAAGTTAAAAAAAAATTGGGGCCCCGAAAAATATTTTTTTGAAAAAAATTGGTGCCAGGGCCCCCCTTACAAGTTAAAAAAAATTGGGGCCCCAAAAATTTTTTTTTAAAAAAAAACATTGGTGTCAGGGGCCTATCGAATATTAAAATAATACATTGGTGGCCAGGGGATTAAAAAAAAAAAAAAAATTGGTGTTCACTAGGATTGAACTTGTGGCTTCAAGACTTCAACTTCGCCTCCGCCTTGACTACGGGTCTTTTCGCCGATTCGGGAGTTCGGCTCTTTTCGTTGCTTCGTGTCCTTCGGCACTTCCGCATTTCGGCTGTTCGGGATGGCCGCACGCACGGCTCAGGCGCTCGCAAGGGGGCTCGTTTCAAAACTGCAGCACTGATACTGACTGACTACCCCCTGATGGCGGCCCTGTATATGTCTATATATATATATATATATATATGTTATAAATACACCAGCACACTGTGAATCTATGTCAATAGACTGTGCAGCTCGGATTTATAACAACCCCAGAGACGTGTCCTATACCTCCCACAAATCCCTTTTGTACCTTCACAAGTGGAACTCTGTGGCAAGAGGAATATTAGCACAATACACGGATGGGATCCGTTATCTGGAAACCCGTTTTACGGAAAAGCCGTCTCCCATAGACTCCATTTTATCGAAATAATCCAAATTTTTTAAAAATAATTTTTTTTTCTGTGTAATAATAAAACAGTCGCTTGTACTTGATCCCAACTAAGATATAATTAATCCTTATTGGAGGCAAAACCAGCCTATTGGCTTTATTTCATGTTTATATGATTTTCTAGTAGACTGTGATCCAAATTACGGAAAGATACGTTATCCGGAAAACACCAGGTCCCGAGCATTCTGGATAACAGGTCCCATACCTGTAATTGATCCCAACTAAGATATAATTAATCCTTATTGGAAGCAAAACCAGCCTATTGGGTTTATTTCATGTTTATATGATTTTCTAGCAGACTTAAGGGATGAAGATCTGAATTACAGAAAGATTTGTTATCCGGAAAACCTCAGGTCCTGAGCATTCTGGATAACAGGTCCCATACCTGTATTTGAATTAATTTCGTACTGAATGCACACTAACTGGCTGGGGAAAGTCTGGGACGCTGTTTTACAATTACTTACAGACATTCACTTCATTTCTATTGCTGGATTTTTTTTTTTTTGGTGTCAGTGAAAATAGTGAATCACCGTAAAACAGCATTTCTGTGCACTGCCCCAACTTTAGATAGTAAGCTCCTGCACACAGGGTCCTCTAACGCTCCTTTCACATTCTATAACCTTTATTTCTTTGTTAATGCACTGAACGTCCCCTGTTGGTTATATTATAAATAAATGATGATGCACTAGGGCACTGCTGCTATAAAATGTATTGCAACTACAGGTATGGGACCTGTTATCCAGAATGCTCGGGACCTGGCGTTTAAACATTAAATAAACCTGATGGGCTGGTTTTGCTTTCAATAAGGATTAATTATATCTTCATTTGGACCAAGTACAGGTATGGGACCTGTTATCCAGAATGCTCAGGACCTGGGGTTTTCCAGATAATAGATCTTTCTGTAATTTGGATCTTCAAACCTTAAGTCTAGTAGATAATCATATAAACATGAAATAAAGCCAATAGGCTGGTTTTGCCTCCAATAAGGATTAATTATGTCTTAGTTGGGATCAAGTACAAGCGACTGTTAAAAATTAGTGATGGGCGAATTTATTCAGCAAGTGCGAATTGGCGGCGAATTCCCATGAAACTGCCGCGAAAATTCAACGGCATCAAAAAAATGGACAACTGCGTAAAAAAAAGAGGACGCCGGTGCCAACAACGGCCGCTGGCGTCAAAAACTAGATGCTGGTGCCGTTTCGTAAATTTCGCAGGAAATTTTTCGGCGAAACGCCACAAATTCGCCCATCACTATTAAAAATTTAAATTATTTGGATAAAAGCTGATTTTGCTTCCAGTGAGGATTAATTATATCTTAGTTTGGTCTAAGTTCAGGTATGGGACCTGTTTTCAAGAATGCTCAGGACCTGGGCTTTTCCAGATAACAGATCTTTCCATAGTTTGGATCTTCATACCTTAAGTCTACTAGAAAATCATTTAAACATGAAATAAACCCAATAGGCTGGTTTTGCTTCCAATAAGAATTAATTATATCTTAGTTTGGACCAAGTACCGTTATGGGACCTGTTATCCAGAATGCTCGGGACCTGGGGTTTTCGGGATAACAGATCTTCCTATAATCTGGATCTTCATACCTTAAGTCTACTAGAAAATCATATAAACATGAAATAAACCCAATAGGCTGATTTTGCTTCCAATAAGGATTAATCATATCTTAGTTTGGACCAAGTACCGTTATGGGACCTGTTATCCAGAATGCTCTTTCCGGATAATGGATCTTTCTGTAATTTGAATCTTTCTACTAGAAAATCATATAAACATGAAATAAACTCAATAGGCTGGTTTTGCTTCCAATAAGGATTAATTATATCTTAGCTGGGATCAAGTACAAGCTACTTTAAATCATTTGGATAAAATGGGGTTAATGTCCGGATTTTGCAGATACAGACAGTATTAACGTTAAAGAGACAGTCACACTCAAGACATGATCCAGGCGGGGATTGTACTCACATCTGCACGTGCGGCGGCTGAAAACGTCCTTGGTTGATGTTGTAGAAAGTAAAGGCTTGCGTGGGGTTACAGCTGTACTCGTCCACTTCCATTAATACCCGGCCCTGGGGATGCCGCCTGGATGCCACGATGTGCGAGTGGGTGAATGCCATTCTTTTGTATCATAGGAACAGCTCTACTATCTGCCTCCAGCAACGACATAGGGAGGGATCATCTTATACCTTCCCCACCTAAAGAACACATGGAAAAGAGAGAGCCTGACTATTTCACGCTGAATCTTTAAGCAGCCATTGCACTTCATTATTCATCATTATTAACCCATTGTGGCATAAACAAGTCCCCCCTCTCCCTCGCCAGCCAAAAGCTTGATGGAAGTTTTGGAAGAAACTGGAGATTTCCAAAACAACAGCCCCATTTGCTGCTTTGTTGGAAGCTCCAAATACCTGAAATGTGAAAAATCTTTCGGGATTTATTAAAGTCCGATGAAAACTCTGAATCCGAAAACCCGGCATCTCAAAGCTCCCGGGATCCTGTAATGGGGAAGGTCCCAGTGTCTGCGCTGCTGTCAGTAACGATATCCAAAGGATTTGGGGGATTTTGGGCCAAAAAATTCGTAGTTTTTGCGGAAAAGTCCGTAAACTTCTGACTTTTTGGGCAAAGGTCTTAAGTTTGCCCGAATCTATTTTTTTGAATGATAAATAAGGTCCATTTGGGGAATTTGGAGTTGCTTGGATTTTTATCTTAGAAATAGAAATTAGAGATAAATTCGGAGCTTGATAAATAACCCCCTAAGTGTTAATAACTATAAACATCACTCAGTCGTCTGCTTTTTTTTTTGAATCTTTAAGCAGCGATTGCACTTGTCACATTGGGGAAATTCAAGGCATCATTATTAACCCATTGGGGCATAAAGTCCCCCTTTCCCTCGCCAGCCAAAAGCTTGATGGAATTTTTGGAAGAAAACTGGAGATTTCCAAAACAACAGCCCCATTTGCTGCTTCGTTAGAAGCTTCAAATACCTGAAATGTGAAAAATTCTGATTTTTCGGACCTTAAAAAAAATAAAATCCGAATTTTTGGGGATTTGTTAGGGGCCGATTCACTAACTTCGAGTGAAGGATTCGAATTAAAAAAACTTTGAATTTCAAAGTGTTTTTTGGGCCACTTCGACCATCAAATGGGCTACTACGACCTTCGACTAAGATAGTCGACTACGACTTCGAATCGAAGGATTCGGACTAAAAATCGTTCGACCATTCGACCATTCGATAGTCGAAGTACTGTCTCTTTAAGAAAAAACTTCCACCCCCCTAGTTCGCCATCTAAAAGCTACCGAAGTCAATGTTAGCCTATGGGGAAGGTCCAATTTCCTGCTTTGTTGGAAGCTTCAAATACCTGAAATGTGAAAAATTCGGATTTTTCGGACCTTAAAAAAAAAAAAATCCGAATTTTTGGGGATTTGTTAAAGTCCGATGGTATGAAAACTCTGAATCCGAAAACCCGGCATCTCAAAGCTCCCGGGATCCTGTAATGGGGAAGGTCCCAGTGTCTGCGCTGCTGTCAGTAACGATATCCAAAGGATTTCGGGGATTTTGGGCCAAAAAAATCGTAGTTTTTTCGGAAAAGTCCATAAACTTCTGACTTTTTGGGCAAAGGTTGCCCGAACCTATATTTTTGAACGTTAAATAAGGTCCATTCGGGAATTCGGATTTTTATCTTAGAAATACCGAGATAAATTCAGAGCTTGATAAATAACCCCCTAAGTGTTAATAACTATAAACATCACTCAGTCGTCTGCTTTTTTTTTTTTTTTTTTCGTATTAACGTCTGTTCCTCTGAAAGATAAAAAGCAATTTAATTGTAGGCACATGACAGGCTGCGAGCGGTTAAACATCGCTAAACGGCAGCGTTTAAGTGACGGCGCTTTGTTTTTAAGAACAGAAGGTGTTTTTTTTCCAGACGTAATTACTAACAGGCAGGAGAAGCAGCACCGGATTTTTTTTAATTGCGGTTTTATTGAGAGGAATAAGCGACAACTCTGCGCAGGGTGCGACGCGATTAAAGCGCATCAATCACATTTTTAATTAATTATTCGCTTAAAGAAAGGTTGGTCAGGAGCGGTTTTGTCGGAAGAATGACTGGAGAAACAAAAAAACCACTTGAATTATTTTATTTTTAATGCTCTTGACGTGTAGTGAAGGGGAATAATCAGGGGAGCAACAATTGCTGCAGCAGAGTCGGTGATGGCGGGGGTGCCTATGTATGAAGGGTGCGGCCCTAAATGATGTGCAATTTTAATAGATATTTAAGTAACAAATCATCTGCCTAAAGTCATGTTGTTACCCCACTAGCCGTGTGCCTATTTGCCTCTGATATAGGGACCTACTACCTACTGGCAGCCAATGACAATGCCTGTACGTAATGACTGCAGGGTTGTTGCCGCAGCAGTTTTAATGGAGGGCAAAAGCAGTGGCGTAACGTTAGATGATGAGGACCCTGCACAGGGCCAAGGTCTGCTTTATTTGTAGGGGCGACACAGACACACAATGCACCACTATAAATTCAATTATCTTAGGAAAATTATATATAGGGGCTTGCATGCACTGCTGCAATGTATATTCTCTGCTGCCAGGCAAATCATATATAGGGGCTTGCATGCGCTGCTGCACTGTATATTCTCCGCTGCCAGGCGAATCATATACAGGGGCTTGCATGCGCTGCTGCACTGTATATTTCTGCCGCCAGGTAAATCGTATATAGAGAATCGCATGCGCTGCTGCATTGTATACTCTATGTACTGCTGCACTGTATATGTCTGCTGCCAGGCAAATCATAAATAGAGGTTCTCATGCACTGCTGCACTGTATATTCTATTCTGCCAGGCAAATCATATATAGAGGCTCACATGCGCTGCAAGCCCCTATATATGATTTGCCTGGCAGCAGAGAATATACAGTGTAGCAGCACATGCAAGCCTCAATATATGATTTGACTGGCAGAATATAATATACAGTGCAGCAGTGCATGCTAGCCTATATATATATGATTTGCACTGCATAGAATATACAGTGCAGCAGCACATGTGATCGTCTTTATAAGATTTTCCAGGCAGCAGAGAATATACAGTGCAGCCGCGCATATGAGCCTCTATATATGATTTGCCTGGTAGAATATACAATGCAGCAGTGCATGAGAGCTTCTATATAGGGGCTTGCATGCGCTGCTGTACTATATATACTCCTCTGCCAGGCAAATCATATATAGGGGCTTGCATGCGCTGCTGCAATGTACATTTCTGCAGCCAGGTAAATCATATATAGAGGATTGCATGCGCTGCTGCACTGTATATTCTACCAGGCAAGAGATATATAGAGGCTCACATGCACTGCTGCACTGTATACTCTCTGCAGTGCAAATCATATATAAAGGCTCATATGCGCTGCTGCACTGTATATTCTCTGCTGTCAGGCAAATCACATATAGAGATTTCATGCACTCCCAGGCAAACATTACAAAGGAGCAGAGTACGTTCCATTCTCTGAGTGAAGGCACTAAAGAGTTACGCAGCCCCTAACAGAACGGGGGGATTTCACCCCCACACACTGAGCAAAAAATAAAAAGTGTCTTATTCGTCTAGAAAACAAAAGAATAGGTTTGTGCTGAATAAATAATGAACATTTCCAAGGCCAATTACACCTTTTAAAGTGCTCTCCAGTCACTTTGTTGCAATAATTGCGATTTATCTGTTGAAATAACAATTGTGTGATGTTTTGCTGTTTTCCCAGGCAGGGCTCTGACCTATAAGAAATCTCCTCTGATTATCCCTGACAATTCATTGGTGGCCGTACTTGCATGGAGCCCCAGAGCTCATTAACTGCAGCCTATGTTACTGGCAATTTTAATAACCTGATGCCCCCAAATTATATTTATGGTTCCACATTGTGACTCAAGGGAACATACTGAGAGGCGTTCGGTGTAATCACCATCACTTTTTCCACATCAGCCGAATACCTGACGCGATTCGCTTGTTCCAAAAAAAGCTCATGGATGTGATCCGTTACCTGTGGTTTTGCTCTTTTTTGATTTTTTGCATTCAAGAGGTTGTTCACCTTTAAATGAGGTGGGATATTCTGAGACAATTTGCAACTTGTTTTCATTTTTTATTATTTGTGGTTTTTGAGTTATTTAGCTTTTTATTCAGTTTGCAGTTTCTGCCGTCTGGTTGCTAGGGTCAGACTTACCCTAGCAACCATGCATTGATTTGAATAAGAAACTGAAGAGGCCTGAAGAGAAAGATGAGGAATACAAAGTAGTAATAACAATACATTTGTAGCCTTACAGAGCATTTGTTTTTTAGATGGGTTCAGTGACCCCCATTCAAGAGCTGGAAAGAGTGAATTACATAAAATGAGGGCCAGTTGAAAAGTTGCTTAGAATTAGCCATTCTTTTACTTGAGATTAGAAATGTGTGTCCCTGCTCTATATCTTCCTATTGGTTCCATTTTTTTTTTTTTTGCTTTCTTCTCAACAATTAGGAGGTGAAATGTCATGTAACGATGCTGCATCTTGTCTCTCTTCTTACCTCTCTAATCGATCATTCACTGTCTCTTATGATAACAAAACCTCATCTCCAGTTCCACTTAATGTGGGGGTGCCACAAGGCTCTGTACTTGGTCCCCTGTTGTTCTCCTGTACACTCTGTCTTTGGGAGATCTCATCCATTCATTTGCCTTTAATTATCATCTGTATGCTGATGTACCCCAATATATTTATCCACCCCTTCATTAACAGCTGAAACAAAGGCTCAGATCTCTAACTGCCTCCTGGTTATCTCAAATTGGATGAACCAGCGCCACCTCAAACTCAACCTAACACTGAACTTATCATCTTTGCACCTAAGCCTGGTCCTACTCCCCTATTTACTATCTCTATTGATGGCTCATTAATCCTGTCAACTCAGCTCGCTGTCTGGGGGAATCTTTGTCTCCTCTCTCTCCTTCTCTGATCATATTAACACCACTGTCAAAAACGGTCATTTTTCTTATACAATATTGCCAAAATCCGTCCCTTCCTTTCACTTGATACAGCCAAGACACTCATGCATGCTCTCATCCTATCCCGACTAGATTACTGTAACCTTCTACTAACTGGCCTCCCTAACTGCCATCTCTCCCCTCTACAGTCTGTATTAAACACTGCTGCCAGAATTCTCCTCCTCTCATCCAAAAGGTACAGGCCCCTCCGCTGCTGAAGTCCTTATCATGGCTTTCTCAATAAAACAAAGAATAACTTATAAACTCCTCCTCATAACCTTCCCTTCATTCCTCTGCACCTCACTACATCTCATCTCTTGTCTCTCTATGGGGCAAATTCACTAAGCGCCGAAGCGCCGAACGCTATAGTTATTTCGATAGCGTTTGGCATTTTCGTTACTGCGCAAATTCACTAACGAACGCTGGCGTAGTTTCGCTAGTGTTACTTCGCACCCTTACGCCTGGCGAAGTTTCGCTAGCGACGTAACTGCGCAAATTCACTAACGCGCGCAGTGTACTGAACGCTACCTTTTACGCTAGACTTCCTTCGCCACCTCAGACCAGGCGAAGCACAATAGAGTAGATAGGGATTGCTTCAAAAAAAGTCAAAAATTTTTCTAAGTCCCAAAAAACGCTGGCGTGTTTTCTACATTATGGGTGATAGGCTGAAAAAGATCGAAAACATTTTTGGGGCTCCCCTCCTTCCCCCCTACATTTCCTGACTCATGGCAACTTACCTAGACAGTGGGCACATGTGTAGGGCAAAAAAAACATTTTATTTGCTGATTTGAAGCTTTTCTAGCCATTTGTAGTGATTCTACGTATTCCTCCATTGAAATTTGAATTTGGCGCCGTATGCAAATTAGCCTTCGCTAATGTAACTTCGCTTTACTTAGCAAAGCAACGCTAGCGCAACTTCGCAACCTTACGCTACCCCTGAGCGCAACTTTGGATTTTAGTGAATTTGCGAAGCGCTGGCGAAACTACACCTGGCGAAGTGCGGCGAAGTTACGCCTGGCGCAACTACGAATCTTAGTGAATTTGCCCCTATATGTTCCTGGCCGAAACCTCCGCTCCTCTCAGACAACCGCTTGCTTGTACCCCCCACTACTACTGCTGTTTCCCGTATCAAACCCTTCTCTCTTGTGACTCCTTATATTTGGAATGTCATTCCTGAATCTCTCCGGAGAGTCAGTGTTTTTAAAACAAAACTCAAAGACTCCCTCTGGGAGCACCTGGATAACAGCTGAACTGGCACTTATATATCAGTGTAACAAACTGTAACTCACAGCACCTTAATACCCCTCTGAATTGTGTCTGTATGTTACCCTCCCATTTAGACTGTAAGCTCTACGGGGTAGGGTCCTCCAGCCTTTTGTTTCCTTGACACTGAGCACTTCATCTGTATTGTAATTATATTTTATATTTATGTGAATTGTATTTCTAATAATGCAATTAGGGGCAGATTTATCAAGGGTCGAAGTGAATTCGAGTGAATTTTCAAGTTAAAAAAAAAAATCGAAATTCGAAGTCATTTTTTGGATACTTTGACCATCGAATTGCATACTATGACTTTAACTTTGACTTCGAATTCGATTCGAAGCAAAATAGTTCGAATATTCAACCATTCGATGATCGAAGTACTGTCTCTTTAAAAAAACTTTGACTTCAATACTGCACCAAATTAAACCTGCCGTGCTATGTTAGCCTATGGGGACCTTGTAGAGCAGTTTTCTAAGTTTTTTGAAGTCGTAGAAAAATCGTTTGATCGATCGCTGAAATCCTTCGAATCATTTTTACTTTGATTAGATTTTACTTCGACCGCAGGACACCCAAATTCGCTGAAAAAACGTTGAATTCGATATTCGAAGTATTTTAATTCGATGGTCGAATTTCGAAGTATTTTTTATCTTCGAAATTCGACCCTTGATAAATCTGCCCCTAATTGTTACTTTTTATTCCAATGACCCCTTGTTTGTCACTCCTAATTTATTGCTTTGCTGTACAGTGCTTTGCTCTCAAGGAGCGCTATACAAATAAATATACATATATACATGTTTTATCTATGGGGCACGATCTGACGTTAGGGACCACCACCGGGTGCAGTGATCCCTGTACTTACTGCTCTCTCTATGGCAGAAAGGCCACCATCAGGGGGCCACAGGGGGAGAAATGTACTGGCCCGGTGGTTTTTAAAGCTTTAAGGGGGGCCCAGTCCATGCTGCACTTCCCATATTAACTGTGCCCCCCCTTGAGTTGCCAAAACTGTTTAGAGGAGCTGGAAGCCACTGAAAGCTGCAGATTGGAGCCAAAAGTCGCAAAAGTAGCCGAAAGCTGCCGATTGTAGTCAGAAGCCACTGAATGGAGCTGAAAGCCACTAAATAGAGCGGAAAACCACAGATTGGAGCTGAAAGCCGCTGAATAGAGCGGAAAACCACAGATTGGAGCTGAAAGCCGCTGAATAGAGCGGAAAACCGCAGATTGGAGCCGAAAGCCGCTGAATAGAGCGGAAAACCGCAGATTGGAGCCGAAAGCCGCTGAATAGAGCGGAAAACCGCAGATTGGAGCCGAAAGCCGCTGAATAGAGCGGAAAACCGCAGATTGGAGCCGAAAGCCGCTGAATAGAGCGGAAAACCGCAGATTGGAGCCGAAAGCCGATGAATAGAGCGCAAAACCGTAGATTGGAGCCGAAAGCCGCTGAATAGAGCGGAAAACCGCAGATTGGAGCCGAAAGCCGCTGAATAGAGCGGAAAACCGCAGATTGGAGCCGAAAGCCGATGAATAGAGCGGAAAACCGTAGATTGGAGCCGAAAGCCGCTGAATAGAGCGGAAAACCGCAGATTGGAGCCGAAAGCCGATGAATAGAGCGGAAAACCGTAGATTGGAGCCGAAAGCCGCTGAATAGAGCGGAAAACCGCAGATTGGAGCCGAAAGCCGATGAATAGAGCGGAAAACCGTAGATTGGAGCCGAAAGCCGCTGAATAGAGCGGAAAACCGCAGATTGGAGCCGAAAGCCGCTGAATAGAGCGGAAAACCGCAGATTGGAGCCGAAAGCCGCTGAATAGAGCGGAAAACCGCAGATTGGAGCCGAAAGCCGCTGAATAGAGCGGAAAACCGTAGATTGGAGCCGAAAGCCGCTGAATAGAGCGGAAAACCGCAGATTGGAGCCGAAAGCCGCTGAATAGAGCGGAAAACCGCAGATTGGAGCCGAAAGCCGCTGAATAGAGCGGAAAACCGCAGATTGGAGCCGAAAGCTGCTGAATAGAGCGGAAAACCGCAGATTGGAGCCGAAAGCCGATGAATAGAGCGGAAAACCGTAGATTGGAGCCGAAAGCCGCTGAATAGAGCGGAAAACCGTAGATTGGAGCCGAAAGCCGCTGAATAGAGCGGAAAACCGCAGATTGGAGCCGAAAGCCGATGAATAGAGCGGGAAACCGTAGATTGGAGCCGAAAGCCGCTGAATAGAGCGGAAAACCGTAGATTGGAGCCGAAAGCCGCTGAATAGAGCGGAAAACCGCAGATTGGAGCCGAAAGCCGATGAATAGAGCGGAAAACCGTAGATTGGAGCCGAAAGCCGCTGAATAGAGCGGAAAACCGCAGATTGGAGCCGAAAGCCGCTGAATAGAGCGGAAAACCGTAGATTGGAGCCGAAAGCCGCTGAATAGAGCGGAAAACCGTAGATTGGAGCCGAAAGCTGCTGAATAGAGCGGAAAACCGCAGATTGGAGCCGAAAGCCGATGAATAGAGCGGGAAACCGTAGATTGGAGCCGAAAGCCGCTGAATAGAGCGGAAAACCGCAGATTGGAGCCGAAAGCCGCTGAATAGAGCGGAAAACCGCAGATTGGAGCCGAAAGCCGCTGAATAGAGCGGAAAACCGCAGATTGGAGCCGAAAGCCGCTGAATAGAGCGGAAAACCGCAGATTGGAGCCGAAAGCCGCTGAATAGAACGGAAAACCGCAGATTGGAGCTGAAGGTTGCTGAGATGGCTTCCCACACCTACTGAAAATAAAATAATTTTGGGGATTTTGTTTTGTCTTATTAAGAAAATCAAAGGCAAACTTTAGTTCTCCATGAAAAAGTCAGTCCAATTGAGACAAAACCTTAGCCCAATAACATAAACCCTGAAAGGAACCACTCACTGGACAAATGAGTTGTCCCCAGTACATATCTGGGCCTCTAATTATCTGTAATTCATGTTCCTGGGCTGTTCTCTTTCCCATGGTCAGGGAAGGCTTGGGCCCTGCACAAAGGGCTGATTGATACTGTGGAAAACATCTTGCAGATTAACTCCTCATAGGGGTTGGAGTTTATTGCATTTCTTAATATTGCTTTACCCAAACGAAAAAGATCGAGGCAATTGAAAGCCCCACCCATTGTCTAACCATAGGAAAGAGAGCAGCCTGAGATAAGGAAGTACAACGATTTAGAAATCGGCAGTTGATGATAAAGCCTTAAAGGGTGAGTAAACTTTTCCTAAGCCCAATTGTAATGTAGCTGGCTCTTAAAGGATAAGTAAACCTTTCAAATAAGTGAATTTAAAATTGATGAGGGGGCTATTCTAAGCACTTTTGTAATTTACATTCATTATTTATGTTTAATTCCAAGATATTAAAGGATAAGTAAACCTTAAAAATAAGTGAATGGAAAATTAATGAGGGGGCTATTCTAAGCACATTAAGATTCATTATTTATTTTGTTTTGATTCCAAGATATTAAGGGATACATGTGCTGTTAATATGAATGAATTGTGTTACAACAGCGCCACCTGCTGGTCAGTTTCCCACCAGTCTGACCAGCAAGTAGTCAAGGAAGTTGTCAGGAGAAAGAAAGAGGCTGATGTTCTTCTGCTTAGGAATAAAATTAGAAACCTTTCTCACATCTTTCCTAAGCAGAAGAACATCAGCCTCTTTCTTTCTCCTGACAACTTCCTTGACTACTTGCTGGTCAGACTGGTGGGAAACTGACCAGCAGGTGGCGCTGTTGTAACAAAATTCATTCATATTAACAGTACATGTATCCCTTAATATCTTGGAATTAAACATAAATAATGAATGTTAATTACAAAAGTGCTTAGAATAGCCCCCTCATCAGTTTTACATTCACTTATTTTTAAGGTTTACTTACCCTTTAAGGGAATCCAGTACACGGTGAGGTATCAGCATATTGTGTTTACAGAACTTGACTTGTCCGAGAATTAGTGATAATTCTTATAGGATGACATTAACCATAGACAGCAATGTATGAGATTTTTTGGTGATGCCGACAACAACAGGGGCTGCCATATTGCTTTCTTACACAAGACTTCCTCAATAGATCTCAATAGAATGGTGCGATCTTATAATGGGTCCCTTGGAGGTGCTTTTGTGCGATGGAAAATCTAAATGAGATAAATGTCGTGGCTGTAAAGTAGGTCAGTTATTTGTGGTCATGATATAATAGGTGATTCACTAGCGACTTTCTTTTATCCTTGGATCTTAATAAATATGCCAACCTCAAAGGCAGAGTCTCAATGATCCGAGGCAGCTCAATAAAAGAAAAGCTGGAGGATCAATGTTTCTTTTGTCTGTAGTATAAAAACAATAGGGAGGCACCGAATCCACTATTTTGGATTCGGCCGAATCCTTCGCAAAAGATTCGGCCGAATACTGAAGCGAATCCTAATTTGAATAATTAGGATTTGGATTTGGTTCTGCCGGGCAGAAGGATTCGGCCGAATCCTGCTGAAAAAAGGCTGGAAGCATATGCGAATTAGGGGTGGGAAACATTTTTACTTCCTTGTTTTGTGACAAAAAGTCACATGAGTTCCCTCCCGCCCCTAATTTGCATATGCAAATTAGGATTCGGTTCAGCCCGTCCAAATCCGAATACTGCAGACAAAGGCCGAATCCTGGATTCAGAGCATCCCTAATAAACAACACTAGTGATGAGCTTTCTCCTGACAACTTCCTTGACTACTTGCTGGTCAGACTGGTGGGAAACTGACCAGCAGGTGGCGCTGTTGTAACAAAATTCATTCATATTAACAGTACATGTATCCCTTAATATCTTGCAATTAAAACAAAATAAATAATGAAAGTACATTGCAAAAGTTCTTAGAATAGCCCCCTCGTCAATTTTACATTTACTTATTTTAAGGGTTTACTTATCCTTTAAGAGCTAGCCACATTACAGTTGGGCTTAGCAATTGCAATTGTTCAGTTAGCGTTGGCGAGTAGTGATGGGCGAATAAATTTGCCTGGCGCAAATTTGCTGAGAATTTTCATGTTTCTGCGCCGGTGAATAAATTCGCAATTCCCCGCTGAAAATTCTCCGGGATATTTTGGAAAATGTTGGACGCGCGTTCGAAAAGTCGCTTGCGTCAAAACCGCCCATTGACTTTAACGCCAGCGTCAAAATGGAAACGAGCAACCTTTCCGAAGCACGTCCAAAATTGACGCGAGTTTCACAAATTTTTTCGGCAAAGTGAAACGGGAGAAATTCAACGTCATTGATGACACAGCAGTAAGGCTCACACTGATTGGCCGCCCTTTAATTATTATAATTGAGACCCAATGCTGGCACAAGTAATGGACCTCTATACCCAGTACAGTTGTGGTTGTTGCAAAGTTGCACTAGTGTAGTTACCAGTATATACAAAATTGTCTCCTAAATAGTATACAATAGAAGCTAAAATCTGATTGGTTGCCACAGGCTGGTACATGTTTAGCATCTGAGTTAATAAATCAACCTCAAAGTGTCAACACTGCAGGAATTTTTAAGAGGAAAAACCTTATGAAATAGCCGTGAATTTCTTACCTTGATAGTGAACAGGAATCATTGAAAGAAGAATATAAGGATAATGGGGCTTATGTACAACTGGGTACAAGTACTAGAGCATCCGGGGTCTTTACACTCAGCCCAGCAATTAAGAAATGATCCCCACTAATGTGCTCAAATACTATTATATATGTGCAAACCGTATGTATATGTGATAGAAACTGCAACATCAGCCTATGTGAAATCATCACTGAGTATCTAAATATAGAGAAGAACATCTCAAGTGATTTTCTCAACTACTAACCCCAGACATGCCCGTAGGATCACTGCAGAAAATGAATTTCAATCATTATGGATGATTTATGCCTTACTCTTTCTCCTGCATATTGTAATAATACTTTTAAAGATGGCAGTGTGGAACTCACATCCATCATTTTTTTTTCTTTTTCTCACAGGAGTTTTGGTCGGGCAGCAGTGGATGACAGATGAGGCCCAACATGGTGGCAGATATGGGGTCTGTCAATGTGCCCTGCAGGGTAGTGGCGGTGTTCTCCAATCTCCAGGGCCCAGCGGGGAAATAGTATTGTTTGCCAGGGACCAGCGGGGAAATGGTGTTGTTTGCCGGGGACCAGCGGGGAAATGGTGTTGTTTGCCAGGGACCAGCAGGGAAATGGTGTTGTTTGCCGGGGACCAGCGGGAAAAGGTATTGTTTGCCGGGGACCAGCGGGGAAATGGTGTTGTTTGCCAGGGACCAGCGGGGAAATGGGGTTGCTTGCCGGGGACCAGCGGGAAAATTGTGTTGTTTGCCAGGGACCAGCAGGGAAATGGTATTGTTAACCAGGGACCAGCGGGGAAATGGTGTTGCTTGCCGGGGACCAGCGGGGAAATTGTGTTGTTTGCCAGGGACCAGCGGGGAAATGGAATTGTTAGCCGGGGACCAGCGGAGAAATGGTGTTGTTTGCTGGGGACCAACAGGAAAATGGTGTTGTTTGCCGGGGACCAACAGGGAAATGGTGTTGTTTTCCTGGGGACCAGCGGGGAAATGTTGTTGTTTGCCGGGGACTAGCGGGGAAATGGTGTTGTTTGCCGGGACCAGCGAGGGGTGATGTTGTTTGCCAGGGAACCAGCGGGGGGTGGCAGTGGTGCTCTGGAGGCAAGGGGGTTGCAGCCTTGGGGCCCAGCACAGTATCAGGCAGTCACTAACTGGGGGAAGAGATTTCTCCCAGTATCCCAATGGGCCTGATTCATACTATTTGCCTGTAGTCACTGGGGCTACACGGGGGATAAGAAGCAATGGGCGGCTTGTGTTAACCAAACCTCAGTTAAAATACTTATTTCTGATGTAGTGATGTAAATACAGTAGAAATGTCATATTTTGCCTTTAGGCACTAAGATATTTGGGAATATTCTGCCACTACCTTGCAGTGCGGTTTACATAACTAGTTGCTTTACTTCTCGACGGAGAGCTTGCAATTGGTCTCCAGGCTATTTAAGCCATGCACTTTCTGCTTACATTTGTTAAAGGTGAAGATACAAAGTACCTCACTTCTGTTCTAGAAACACACGTGTAGCGTTCCCTGACGCTCTGTGGGAGTGAATTTTCCGCGAAATATTTGAAATGGCATAAAATTTTCGAAACACGAATTTTGACGCCTGCGTCAATTTTAATTCTGACTCTCGCATCATTTTGACGCCAGCGTTAAAGTCAATGGGCATCCAAATAATGTTGATGAGCGACTTTTCAGACGCGCGTCCAAAAAATTTTTCTAATCTGTGTTACCACAAATTTTTCTAATCTGTGTTACCACAAAAAAAAAAAAAAAAAAGGGTCGGATTTCGAAGTAATGGGAGTTTTTTTGAACTCCCATGACTTCTAAATTCGAATAAAAAAAGATCAACCGAAATCTACCAAAAAAATCTACGTTTTTTTTTGCGGGTGAATAGGCAGTTTTCAATTGAATTGGAATCGAAGTAACATTGTATTCGATCGAATTTGATTAGAAGTTTTTTTTTAAAAAAAAAATGTAGAGTTTTCAAAGTCCACCAATTGACTACAAATGGGTTCTAGGAGGTCCTCTATAGGCTAAAACAGCAATTCGGCTGGTTTTCGATGGCGAATGGTTGAGGTCAAATTTTTAAAGAGACAGTACATTTTTGATATTTGAATTTTTTTCAAATTCAAATCGAATTTGGATTATTCCCTAATCGAACTACATTCAAAATAGCTCGAAATTTTAATTTTTTTTACTTTGAATTTTCACTTCGACCCTTGATAAATCTGCCCCTTATACCCGGGGAATAACTGTTAGTATGATGTAGAGAGGGATATTCTTAGACAATTTGCAATTGGTTTTCATTTTTTATTTGTGCTTTTTGAGTTTTTTTTTTTGTTGAGTTATTTTATTTTTTTCAGCAGTTCTCTGGTTTGCAATTTCAACCATCTGGTTGCTAGGCTCCAAATTCCCCTAGCAACCATGCTCTGAACGGAATAAGAGACTGGAATATGAATAGGAGAGGCCTGAATACAAAGATGAATAATAGAAAAGTAACAATAACAATACATTTGTAGCCTTATAGATAGTTATGGGCGAATTTGCGCCGTTTCGCTTCGCCGGAAAATTTGCGAATTTCAATCGAAATTCGCAAAAATGCAAAAAATCAGTTGTTGACGCCGGCCCCCTTTTTTTTTGACGCGGTGAAAACATTTTTTTTTTTTACGCTGGCGCATTTTTTTGGGTGAATTTTCGTGGGCGTTTCGCGAATTTATTCGCTGGTGGCAAATTGCACAAATTTGCCGCGAATTCGTGCCTGGCGAATAAATTCGGCCATCACTACTTATAGAGCATTTGTTTTTTAGTGACCCCCATTGAAAGCTGGAAAAAGTTTTAGAAAAAGCCGGCAAATAATTAAAAAAAACTTAGGGATGCACAGAATCCACTATTTTGGATTCGGCCAAATCCTTCGCAAAAGATACGGCCGAATACCGAACCGAATCCTTGTTTGCATATGCAAATTAGGATTCAGATTGAAGTGTGAAATAATGAATATTATGGCAACTTTCTACTTGAAATGAAAGAAAGAAAAAGTTGGTTCCATTAAAGAAAGTTTTGGGGCTAATCGATTTCTCAAGCTTCAGGCTCATTGGTTTAGCCGAGAGAAAGAGATTCTCGTCTTTGTTTATCCTCTCCGGCCACTGGGATTCATTGTTGCCTCACTAGTAGGGATGTAGCGAACCGCCGAGTATGTGTTCGCGAACGCCGTTCGCGAACACCGGCAAAAAATGCGAACAGTTCGCGAACTGTTCGCGAACTTCGAACATCCGAAAATCGTTCGATTCGAACGATCGTAGGATTTTTAATCGAACGAAAATCGTTCGATTTTAGCGATCGAATGGTCGAATGGTCGAACGATTTTGACGCGAACGCCTATTGGCGAACGTCGCGCGACGTTCGCGAACTTGCGGCGGACGCTAACAGCCGATGTTCGCGCGAACAAGTTCGCCGCAGAACAGTTCGCTACATCCCTACTCACTAGAAGCACAGGGTTTAGGGATTCGATTGCTAAATACATATACAGTCGTGTGAAAAAGTTTGGGAACCCCTCTCAGCCTGCATAATAATTTACTCCACTGTCAACAAAAAAAGAGAACAGTGGTATGTCTTTCATTTCTCAGGAACATCTGAGTACTGGGGTGTTTTCTGAACAAAGATTTTTAGTGAAGCAGTATTCAGTTGTATGAGATGGGAAAAACTGGCTGTGCAAAACTGTGGGTACCCTTGTAGTTTTGCTAATTTGAATGCATGTAACTGATTACCGGCAACACCTAATTGGTTGGATTAGTTTGTTAAGCCTTGAACTTCATGGGCAGGTGTGTCCAATCATGAGAAACGGTATTTAAAGGAGAAGGAAAGCTCCAAGACAGTTTATTGCCAACAGATTAGCAATAATAGTGCAAGCTAGAATGCTATATTTATTCTGCAGAATGCTTTACCATACCTGAGTAAACAGCTCTAGATACTGTCTCTGTTTGTTAAGGATAGAAGCTGCCATATTAGCTTGGCGTGACATCACTTCCTGCCCGAGTCTCTCCCTGCTCACTAACAGCTCTTAGCTCGGATTACAGCAGGGATGGTAGGAGGGAGGAGGGGGAGAGAAGCAAACTGAGCATGCTCAAGTCCTAGCCCTGGAGGTTTAAGCTGAAAACAGTTAGTCTGATACAGAAGCCCATGAGTACACAATAGAAGGAAAGAAATGTAATGTTTGACAGAGGACTCAGAGCAGCATTACTTTGAGGGGTTACTGGTGTATTTATATAGACCTTTCTGATAAAGCTTACTGAATTTTAGCCTTTCCTTCTCCTTTAAGGTGACCAATTGCAAGTTGTGCTTCTGTTTGACTCTCCTCTGAAGAGTGACAGCATGGGATCCTCAAAGCAACTCTCTGAAAACAAAGATTGTTCAGTATCAGGGTTTAGGGGAAGGCTACTAAAAGCTATCTCAGAGGTTTAAACTGTCAGTTTCAACTGTAAGGAATGTAATCAGGAAATGGAAGGCCACAGGCACAGTTGCTGTAAAACCCAGGTCTGACAGGCCAAGAAAAATACAGGAGCGACATATGCGGAGGATTGTGAGAATGTTACAGACAAGCCAAAGATCATCTCCAAAGACCTGCAAGAAGATCTTGCTGCAGATGCAGGTGTATCTGTACATCGTTCTACAATTCAGCACATGTGTATGGCAGGGGGATGAGAGAGAAGCCCTTTCTGCACTCACACAAACACACTCGCTTGTTGTATGGAAAAGCTCATTTAGACAAGACACAGGCATTTTGGAACAAAGTGCTTTGGACTGATGAGACAAAAATTGAATTATTTGCTCATAACAAAAAGCGCTTTGCATGGCGGAAGAAGAACACGGCATTCCAAGAAAAACACCCGCTACCGACTGTCACATTTGGTGGAGGTCCCATCATGCTGTGGGGCTGTGTGGCTAGTTCAGGGGCTGTGTGGCTAGTTCAGGGGCTGTGTGGCTAGTTCAGGGGCTGTGTGGCTAGTTCAGGGGCTGTGTGGCTAGTTCAGGGGCTGTGTGGCTAGGCTAGTTCAGGGCTGTGTGGCTAGTTCAGGGGCTGTGTGGCTAGTTCAGGGGCTGTGTGACTAGTTCAGGGGCTACTGGGGCCCTTGTTAAAGTCCACGGTCGGATGAATTCAACCCAATATCAACAAATTCTTCAGGATAATGTTCAAGCATCAGTCACAAAGTTGAAGTTCCGCTGCAGGGGTCGGATATTCCAACAAGACAATGACCCTAAACTCACTTGGAAATCTACAAAGACATTTATGCAGAGGGACAAGTCCAATATTCTGGAGTCCCCCGACTTGAATATCATGGAAAATCTATGGGATGATTTGAAGCAGACTGTCCATGCTCGGCAGCCATCACATTTAACTGAACTGGAGAGATTTTGTTGGACCAATGGTCAGAAATAGCCACATCCACAATCCAGACACTCATCAAAGGCTATAGGAGGCGTCTAGAGGCTGTTACATTTGTAACTAAGTATTGATGTAATCAGGGCAGCCATCAGGGGGGGACAGGGGGGAGAATTGTAGGGGGCCCCGAGGGTAAGGGGGGCCCCGGCCACGCCACACTTACTTGATTAGCCGGCCCCCCAACTTTCTGAGAGCTGCTGACTTCGGGAAGGCATGGACATTTAAGGGGCCCTGGGCACCAATTTTCTTATAATGTGGGGGGGGAGACCCTGGCCACCAATTTTGGCCACCAATTTTTTTTCTCATGTGAGGTCCTAGCCACCAATATTTTTTAATGGGGGGCCCTGGCCACAAATGTTTTTTTATGGGGGGCCCTGACCATCAATATCTTTTTATTAACATATGGGAACCCTAGCCAGCAATATATATTTTTTTTTTTTACTGTGTGGTGGGGAGGGCGGACCTGTAGGTGGGGCTTGCGGTGGGCGCAGCCCAGGGGGCCCAGGAAATTTTGTCGTATGGGGCCCTGCGATTTCTGATGGCGGTCCTGGATGTAATATCTCTGTTGGGGTGCCCAAATTTATGCACCGGTCTCATTTTGTTATGATGCATATTTTCTGTTAATCCAATAAACTTTATGTCACAGCTGAAATACTACTGTTTCCATACGGCATGTTATATATTAAAAGGAAGTTGCTCAGCCAATGAGAAAGAAGAATTAAGAGGGGTTCCCAAACTTTTTCATATGACTGTCTATATATATAGATATATATATGCACAATGGGCTGCCATGGAATAATAACACAGTCTTCTCTCTCCATTCGCTTCTCGATAATCCCCCCTCCCCGTCTCATTGACAATAAAACAAGGGGCACAGTGAAAAGGAACAACACAAATCCCCCCGTTCACTGACCTTGAAATAACGGTGGATGGTGTCAGATTTGTCCAAACCACAAGAAGGGAACCCAGAGATCCGTCGCGGCTCTTGTTTAATCTCGTGCGGCTGCTCCGGAATACACCGTGGTACAGCCGAGCTGCTGGATTTCACTGTGTGAGAATGGGGATGGGGGTTTGTGTGTGAAAATGATTGACAAGACTTAGGGGCGCTCCCCTCCCCTCTAAATATTATACAAGGCTTCCCATATGGAGCTGGGGGATTGGATTCATGATGGATAGACAATAAAGAATACAAAATATGGTTAAAATGCAGCGCTCAGAAGATTAACTCTTTCACTGGAGAATGGTTAACTCTGCAGAAGCAAGACTCCCTGACCCATTGAGCTTACTATTCACCGGAAGCTGTAGTGCAAAGATGAAACTACATCTAATTCTGGGATTATCTACAAGGAAGAGCGTCTCATAAAGTCTTTGCTGCCTCATTGAGTGTCCTCTGCAGTGACTGATAGTTTTACCTCGCATACATATGGACCAACCATTGAGCAATAACAACAGCTGAATGCAATGACTTTTTTTTCATCATTGCAACCATTAATATTATCTAATAATAATATCTCTCTCCTTTCGTTGTACAGGTATGGGAGCTGTTATCCAAAATTCTCGAAAACCTGGGTTTTCCCAGATAACGGATCTTTCCGTAACTTGGATCTCCAAACTTTACGTCTACCAGAAAATCATATAAACATGAAATAAACCCAATAGACTGGTTTTGCTTCCAATAAGGATTAATTATATCTTAGTTGGGATCAAGTACAAGGTACAGGTATGGGACCTGTTATCCAGAATGCTCAGGACCTGGAGTTTTATGGATAACAGATCTTTCCAGAAATTGGATATCCAAACTTTATGTCCACCAGAAAATCATGTAAACATTAAATAAACCCAATAGGCTGGTTTTGCCTCCAATAAGGATTAATTATATCTTAGGGCTCTTACACACGGCCGTTCCAACCTGCGCTCCCCTGCGTTCCGTTTTTTGGCGTTCAGCCGCAGGGGAGCGCAGGAATAGACGCAAGTAATGATTTGAAATGGGGCTGTACTCATGAAGGCGCGTGTAGGCGCCGAACGCAGGAAAAATGCAGCATGTTGCGTCTGAACCTGCGTTCGGCGCCTACACGCGCCTTCGTGAGTACAGCCCCATTTCAAATCATTACTTGCGTCTATTCCTGCGCTCCCCTGCGGCTGAACGCCAAAAAACGGAACGCAGGGGAGCGCAGGTTGGAACGGCCGTGTGTAAGAGCCCTTAGTTGGGATCAAGTACAAGCTACTGTTTTATTATTACAGGTATGGGACCTGTTATCCAGAATGCTTGGGACCTGGGGTTTTCTGGATAATGGATCTTTCCGTAATTTGGATCTTCATACCTTAAATCTACTAGAAAATCATGTAAACATGAAATAAACCCAATAGGTTGGTTTTGCTTCCAATAAGGATTAATTATATCTTAGTTGTGATCAAGTACAAGGTACAGGTATGGGACCTGTTATCCAGAATGCTTGGGACCTGGAGTTTTATGGATAACGGATCTTTCTGTAATTTGGATCTCCAAACCTTATGTCTACTAGAAAATCGTGTAAACCTGAAAAAAACCCAATAGGCTGGTTTTGCTTCCAATAAGGATTAATTATATCTTAGTTGTGAACTTGCGATCAAGTACAGGTATGGGACCTGTTATTCAGAATGCTCAGGACCTGGGGGTTTTTACGGATAATGGATCTTTCTATAATTTGGATCTCCAAACCTAAAGTCTACTAGAAAATCATATAAACATTAAATAAACCCAATATGATGATTTTGCTTCCAATAAGGATTAATTACATCTTAGTTGGGATCAAGTACAAGCGACTGTTTTATTATTACACAGAAAAATATATATTTTTTAAAAATTTGGATAAAACAGGCTTTCCATAAATTGGAGTGCTCTGGATAATGGATCCCATACCTGCATCTTCTACTAACAGTCTGAGAACAAGATTAGCAAAATTACATGAAAAACATTTTTTTTCCTAAGACAAATATGCTGCTCAACACAATTTAAAGGGTTGGTTGACCTTTAAACTAACTTTTAGTATCATGTAGAGAGGGATATTCTAAGACAATTTGCAATTGGTCTTAATTTTTTTTATTATTTGTGTTTTCTGAGTATTTTATATTTTCATTCAGCAGCTCTCCAGTTTGCAATTTCAACACTCTGGTTGCTAGGATCCAAATTTCCCTAGCAACCATGCATTGATTTGAAGAAGAGGCTGGAATATGAATTGGAAAGGCCTGAATAGAAAAATGAGCAATAACAATAAGGGGCACAGTTATCAAGGGTTGAATTTTGAAGTAATGGGAGGTTTTTTGAACTCCCATCACCTTGAAATTCAAATAATAAAAGACCAACCGAAATTTATTAAAAAAATCAAAGTTTTTTTCTGCCGGTGATTATCGTATCGAATCAAAGTTTTAGCAGATTCGATCGAATTCGAATCAAAGTATTTGCCCCAAAAAACTTCGGTTTTTCAAAGTCCACCAAATTACTCCAAATAGGTTCTAGGAAGTCCCCCATAGGCTAAAACAGCAATTCGGCAGGTTTTAGATGGCGAATGGTCAAAGTCGAAGTTTTAAAGAGACAGTACATGATAAATTTCGATATTTGAATAGTCGATTTTCTTTTCAAATTCAAATCGAATTTTGGCCTATTCGATAGTTGAAGTACACAAAAAGATTTTTTTACTTTGAATTTTCAGTTTGACCCTTGATAAATCTGCCTCTTAATGTGTAGCCTTACAGCGCATTTGTTTTTAGATGGGGTCAGTGACCCACATGTGAAAGCTGGAAAGAGTCAGAAGATAAAGGCAAAACAATTTTAAAACTAAAAAAGAAATAATGAAGGCCAATTGAAAAGTTGCTTAGAATTGGCCGTGCTATAACATGCTAAAAGTTAACTCAAAGGTGAACCACCCCTTTAAGATTCCATTAAAGGATAAGTAAACCTTAAAAATAAGTGAATGTAAAATTGATGAGGGGGCTATTCTAAGCACTTTGGAATTTACATTCATTATTTATTTTGTTTTTATTCCAAGATATTAAGGGATACATGTACTGTTAATATGAATGAATTTTGTTACAACAGCGCCACCTGCTGGTCAGTTTCCCACCAGTCTGACCAGCAAGTAGTCAAGGAAGTTGTCAGGAGAAAGAAAGAGGCTGATGTTCTTCTGCTTAGGAAAGATGTGAGAAAGGTTTCTAATTTTATTCCTAAGCAGAAGAACATCAGCCTCTTTCTTTCTCCTGACAACTTCCTTGACTACTTGCTGGTCAGACTGGTGGGAAACTGACCAGCAGGTGGCGCTGTTGTAAAAAATTCATTCATATTAACAGTACATGTATCCCTTAATATCTTGGAATAGAAAAAAAAAAAAAATAATGAATGTAAATTATAAAAGTGCTTAGAATATCCCCCCTCATCAGTTTTACGTTCACTTATTTTTAAGGTTTACTTCTCCTTTAAATGTACTTATACACTGATAATGTCACGTTCCTTGTGTAACGATGTATTACCCTTTGCTGCCATCTAGTGAGATTGTCGTGTTACAGCCAGAAACGAACAAAATCTCCCATTTGTATAGACGAGCAGTTTAGATTGCTGCCGACGGTTTCATTTACTAATATTGTGCTCAATTCATTGGAAGTTTTGCTCTCCTGTTCAATTCACTTTTAACTTGTTTTTTTCTCATTATCTGTCTGTCCCACATACCCATAAGCCATTTACAGTCATAACCCATGTTTCTCCTTCATCGTTGCACTAAAATTCCTTTATTCAATATTTAAAAACAAAAGTAGACCCTGCTATGTAAAGTTTAAAACTCCCATATCATCCTGTACCCAGGGGCAATGTATGCGTCATATCTTTATTTATCAGAGCACAAGTCACATGACTGGGGGCAGCTGGGAAACTGACAATATGTCTAGCCCCATTCAAAATATAAACAAATCCGTTTGCTCTTTTGGGAAACGGATTTCAGTGCAGAATTCTGCTGGAGCAGCACTATTAACTGATGTGTTTTGAAAAAAAAAACATTTTTTGGCTTTACTGTATCCCTTTGAGAGAATATGAAGCTTCCCGCTAAGAGCAGTAGGATCGTCCGACTCAATTTAGACCACAACAGCTCACTCACCGCCTGAAGATTCCCATTCATGGCCCAGGAGTACGGATGCATCAAATCCAGGAATCGGCCAAGATTCGGCTTTATTCAGCAGGACTCAGATTTGGCAGAATCCAAGTACCTGGCCGAACTGAATCCGAAAAATCACGTGACTTTTCGTCACGCAAACAAGGAAATGAAGAATTCTCTTTCCCCGTGTCAGGCCCAGGGCCCCCCATCCACAAACCACCTCCAGCTCCCCCATTTCATCCACAATCCCCCTCCACGTACCTTTTAATGCACCCACCAGGTTTTTTTTCCCAGTGTCCCACCGGCCCAGTCCAATAGTGGTCCCTGTGGGTTCGGTCCGACCTCGCATGCTCCTTTTCGGGTTGTGGGCGGGTTGAGCAACCTTCCAAATGCAGCTTCCAGGTTGAGCTTTTATAGACACGTGCCTCTTGCTCTGCCCCTTTTGTGACATCATCGGTCGATGGGGGCTCGGGCGGGCGAGGGTGGTGGGATGGTGGTAGCGGGCGGTTGAGTCCTGCATGGAACAAATTTCTAAGACCCTCACCCAACCCGAACCCCTAACCCGCAGCCCGCGACCTGAACCGCAACCTGAATATTTATCCACTTTGATCCGCTACGCGACCCGGACCCGCAACTGCCTTACCTGCAGCCCGACCTGCAACCCGCCAACCACATGAAACAGGAAGGGTTTGCGGGTCGGGTTGCAGGTAAGGAAGTTGCGGGTGATGCAAACCGGAAGTGACGTCATCAAAAGTGGGCAGGGACAGAAACAAGTTTTGTAAAACTTTTAAAGGAGTAAAATATAGAAAATATTACATAAGATAAGAAATTTAGATGATACCCGCAACCCGACCCGCGACCCACGGCTATACCCACACCTGGAAATCCTCCCCTCATTCTGCAGGGTGCCCACTTTTTTTGCGGGTAACCCGCAGGTACCCGACCCACTGCATCATTACAATCCGGCCCTATTCTTTCCTACATATTTCCCTAATTTACATATGCAAATTAGGGTTCGGATCTGGTCCGGTAATCGGCTGAATCTTTCATAAAGGAATCAGGATTGGGCCGAATCCTAAAATAGTGCATTCTGTGCATCCCTACCCAGGAGCTCAGGAAACTAATGGGTTTGGGAAACGGGACAGCAAGGCCTATGATAGATCCTTATTTTGGGGGACAGGGGCTGAACATGTAGTTATAATATTGAAATGGAGGGATCTGGTATATATTTTCTAGCAAATAGTTTGGCTGTTCGATTAGAAAACACCCTCACTGTTTGTCATTGTTAGATAAACACACTATGCCCCCCGAGCTCAAGGAATAGATGTGTATATAGTCCTTGAATGTTGGGGTACAGACTGTGAGGGGTCAAGGTCAATGAAGAATATCCCACTTTGTGCCTGTCCTTTGCTCTGTAAAATAAGTGAAGAGCCAAAACTTAGGACTAGTGATGGGCGAATTTCTCCCGTTTCCCCGAAAAATTCACAAATTTCCCGTGAAATTTGCAAAACACCTGGAAAATTTGCGAAACTCGAATTTTGACACGGGTGTTAAAGTCAATGGGCGTCTGAATAGTGTTGACGCTTGGCGGTTTTTAGTTTTCCGAGGAGCGGACATTTTTTTTTTGACACTGGCGAGTTTCACGAATTTATTCGCCATCTGCCGAAATGTGGAAATTCCCAGAGAATTCGCGCCTGGCGAATTTATCGGCCCATCACTACTTAGGACTGTCCCTGAAAACAATCATTTTCTTATCCCCGTGTGGAACATTCTCTGCCGTAGACATGAGCCCAGAGATCATTCCGTGTTTCTCCCATTTACATTCAAAGTGTTTCTTCTCCTGAGCCCTGTTTTGTTTCAGGCGATTTACATAATATAAACAGAACTGACATCCCATGAACCCAAATTCCCATGTGTTTGAAGAAAGACCGTGAAGTGTTCCGCGCTCAGTAATGGCCTTTGGGCAACCCTCCCTTATAATAATCTTTCCTACCAGATCTTTAATTGATTGCTTTTTAATTATGTTCTCTTGGAATAAACATCTCACTGTACACTCTCCAAACGCACATGTCACATCCATCAGATTATTCCCATATTCAAGAACAGATGTTTCTGATTCTCTCTCTGAACAAGACCAGGCAGGGCTTCGGTTACCAAACAACCAATGAGCCAAGTTTTAAAGGATAAGTTAACCTTTAAAATAAGTGAATGTAAAACTGATGAGGGGTTTATTCTAAGTACTTTTGCAATGTACATTCATTATTTATTTTGTTTTGATTCCAAGATATTAAGGGATACATGTACTGTTAATATGAATGAATTTTGTTACAACAGCGCCACCTGCTGGTCATTTTCCCACCAGTCTGACCAGCAAGTAGTCAAGGAAGTTGTCAGGAGAAAGAAAGAGGCTGCTCTGATGTTCTTCCGCTTAGGAATTAAATTAGAAATCTTTCTCAGATCTTTCCTAAGCAGAAGAACATCAACCTCTTTCTTTCTCCTGACAACTTCCTTGACTACTTGCTGGTCAGACTGGTGGGAAACTGACCAGCAGGTGGCGCTGTTGTAACACAATTCATTCATATTAACAGCACATGGATCCCTTAATATCTTGGAATTAAGCATAAATAATGAATGTTAATTACAAAAATATTTAGAATAGCCCCCTCATCAGTTTTACATTCACTTATTTTTAAGGTTTACTTACCCTTTAAAATAAGTGAATGTAAAACTGATGAGGGGTCTATTCTAAGCACTTTTGCAATGTACATTCATTATTTATTTTGTTTTGATTCCAAGATATTAAGGGATACATGTACTGTGAATATGAATGAATTGTGTTACAACAGCGCCACCTGCTGGTCAGTTTCCCACCAGTCTGACCAGCAAGTAGTCAAGGAAGTTGTCAGGAGAAAGAAAGAGGCTGATGTTCTTCTGCTTAGGAATAAAATTAGAAACCTTTCTCACATCTTTCCTAAGCAGAAGAACATCAGGCTCTTTCTTTCTCCTGACAACTTCCTTGACTACTTGCTGGTCAGACTGGTGGGAAACTGACCAGCAGGTGGCGCTGTTGTAACACAATTCATTCATATTAACAGCACATGTATCCCTTAATATCTTGGAATCAAAACTAAATAAATAATGAATGTACATTACAAAATAGTCCCCTCCTCAGTTTTACATTCACTTATTTTAAAGGTTAACTTATCCTTTAAAGGGCAAGCAAACCTTAAAAATAAGTGACTGTAAAATTGATGAGGGGGCTATTCTAAGCACTTTTGTAATTTACATTCATTATTTATTCCTTTTTAATTCCAAGATATTAAGGGATACATGTGCTGTTAATATGAATGAATTTTGTTACTCATCTTTCTATTCAGGCCTCTCCTATTCATATTCCAGTGTCTTATTCAAATCAGTGCATGGTTGCTAGGGGAATATCGACCTTAGCAACCAGACGGCTGAAATTGCAACCTGGAGAGCTGCCGAATAAAAAGCAAGAAATTACTTACTAATAAAACAATGAAAACCAATTGCAAATTGTCTCTGAATATCCCTCTCGGCCACACACAGAGAGATCCGCTCGTTTCGCCAAATTAGTGATCTCTCCCCGATGTGCCCGCATTGCTTTTTGCAGTATGAGAAAGTAATTCAAAGCAACTTTCCAATAAATGTTAATTAAATTCCAGCAATATTGGTTTTGTCACTCTCTAGTTCTGATTCTTGAATCAGTTCTCCTTCAGGTCTTCTTCTAGAAGCCTTTTTTTGTTGTCCACATGGTCGTTCCATAGGAATAGTAAACCTTGTAGCTGTTGTGTTGTGCGGTGTTGCTTGTAGTTGTAGCTAATGTCCTGTCCAGTAGAGGGTGCTCTACTTCCATCAGTCTTATTTATGTGGATTCTTTTTATAGTGGATATGGAAATCTCAAGATTTCTATATCCACATTAGCAAAGAATCAGCATAAATAGGTGATAGAATTAGAGCACCCTCTACTGGACAGGACATTAGCTACAACTTACACAGACCAGGTTAAAAATGAATGAGCAAAAGACACATTTCAGGTAGGGAGTTAGATCAGATGAGGTTTGCATTTAGTTTGTTTTCATTTGAGTATGGTTAAATCATCATAATCTTCAACAGAACATCTCAACTCAACTTGCAAACGGCCTCCAGTAATCTCAATCCAAGTCTCGATTTTGTTCTACTTCCTGCTCTTGGGCTGTTTTCCTCCCACTGTTACATTAGAGTTGCACCAGCTCCTGACCAGAAGGGCTTAACCCCACTACTTAAGTTTAAGACTCATGAGTATTCCATTACAATGGACTTTCCAAGAATTCCAGCATTGAAATGAGGAGAGGGCCTCCTTATAATGCGCTGCCCATCAGTCTCGGTCTCTGTGAGCGTTAAAGGATAAATAAAACTTTAAAACAAGTGAATGTAAAATTGATGAGAGTGCAATTGTAAGCACTTTTGCCATTTACAATTTTTTTTTAAGATTCCAAGAAATTAGGAGAAATACATACTCTTAAAGGGTAAGTAAACCTTTAAAATAAGTGACTGTAAAACTGATGAGGGGGCTATTATAGAACTTTTGTCATTTACATTCATTATTTATTCATTTTTAATTCCAAGATATTAAGGGATACATGTGCTGTTAATATGAATGAATTTTGTTACAACAGCGCCACCTGCTGGTCAGTTTCCCACCTGTCTGACCAGCAAGTAGTCAAGGAAGTTGTCAGGAGAAAGAAAGGCTGATGTTCTTCTGGGAAAGGTTTCTAATTTTATTCCTAAGCAGAAGAACATCAGCCTCTTTCTTTCTCCTGACAACTTCCTTGACTACTTGCTGGTCAGACTGGTGGGAAAATGACCAGCAGGTGGCGCTGTTGTAACAAAATTCATTCATATTAACAGTACATGTATCCCTTAATATCTTGCAATCAAAACAAAATAAACAATAAAAGTAATTGCCAAATCTTTGCGTCTATGGCCACCTTTAGAGATGCAAGAAGAATCGCAGCTTAGTAAACCCAATCATTAAATTTTGCATAATCAAAGCAAATATGATTCGAAACGCATTCCCTTCGCTTTCCTCTTTACTGCTGGTGCCGACTGCATGTACCATGTAGCTGTAGTGATCTCTTTATTTACCAAAATAAAACATTTTTTAGATGGGGTCAGTGACCCCCTGTTTGAAAAGCTGGGAAGAATCAGAAAAAGTCATTCAAAAACTACAAAATAATGAAGACCACTTGAAAAGTTGCTTAGAATTAGCCATGCTATAACATGCTAAAAGTTAATTAAAAGTCCGAACCTTTTGGCAAATATTTATTTAGATGCCATTTTTTATTTAAAAACACCCGGTGACTTTTATTGGGAAGCAAGTTGCAAGAGAAAGCCTGGATTTCTTCTCTTTCTGCCCCTGCAATCAGTGATATGAGTAACCCAACTTGTTTACACAATGGATTTCTACAATATTTATGTAAGAGAAAGAAATTCCTCCTTCCTGCCAAGAGAAAGATTCAGTTGTCAGAGTCGGGATCGGCTGTATATTTTGCTCCGAGCGGAGCGAGTCGGCACTGTCAGACGAATAAAGGAAAATGTTTCAATTGGAAACGTATGTTGGGAATATTTGGGTTGCGAATGCGCCTGAATCTGCCGATCTTACTATTGTTCTTATTTTAAAAATAATTGTAGGTGAGTCATAACTTCTTATATACATGTTAATATATCATTTTCCTACACATTCAGGGAGAAACATGTCAGCACTAATGATGGGCAAATTTGTCTCGTTTCGGTTTGCAGAAAAAATCGCGAATTTCCCAGCAAAATTCGAAAAACGGCGAAAAATTCACGAAAGATCGTGAAATAGGAATGTTCTCAAAAAAATCGTGAAATTCGAACGTTTTCATGAAAAAATCATAAAATTCGGACGTTTTCACTCAAAAATTGTGAAATTCAAATTTTTTCACCAAAAAATCATGAAATTTGAAGGATTTCACTCAAAAATCATGAAATTTGAAGGTTTTCCCTAAAAATTTTGGAAAATCAGACATTTTCACAGGAGATTCTCAAATTTATTCACTGCAAATTCACTGCGAATTCGTGCCAGGCGAATTTATTCGCCCATCACTAATTAGCACCTGTAATTTGCATTTAATGGGGTCGTACTGAAAAGTCTCCACTTTCTCTGCCCCGAATAACCAGAAAAAGAAACAAAGTTTATAACTTAATTGGCTTTTGGCAGAGAGCCCAGAAATGCCACCAGGTGCAACGAAGACACTTTGTAACAATTTTGAGATAAGCAAATAAGTAATCGTAACAATTTAGATAAGGAGGTCCCTTGGGAAAAGTTAGACTCACAGCTTAAAGGGCAATTCACCTGCATTAGCAAAACTGTAATAATTGAGGGGGAAAAAACACAGAAATATGTTCAAACTTTCATAACATGGCAATTTTTAGTGGGTTCCCTCGTTTTTTCTCCAAAATGTTTGGAGCTATGCGCTAGTGAGGGATTAAGCGTCTGGAGGTTACAGTGTTAATATGGACCGTATGCATTGATGCTGGTGACATACATATTATGAGTATAAATCACACGCCTGCGTAATGTTGGGCAGGACTAATGAATTCATCACATTCTATTTCTCACCAGTGGGTCGTGAATAAAGAGCAAGTCGTACACATCTTTCCACACCAAGTCGTGGGTTTGGACATGTAATATTTTATCTACGCTTTTCTACATCAGCTGCATTTGTCGAGGACGCTCTTTATTCGAAAATAATTACATTTAATGTTTTTCTAAGGGTTCATGCACTGCAAAATATCATTTTCACATGTAGCCCTTTGCGCGATAATTTGAATAAAATTGGGGGTCGGCAGGATCCGTCCCCATGACCTTCTCCAGAAACACGTAGTTTGTAAACCGCACAACGGGGAATGACTGGCCCCATGTTATTAGATCCAGACTTTTTCAGATGTGGCTTTAAACTACTTACGTTCCTATAAAATCTGGCTTAGTTGGCCTAAAGTCTTGTGCAAGAAGCCTGGCCGGCACTTTTTACCAAATAAAAATGGCCACCCGAACGCTAGCGCGGCTTCCACATTCTGCCCATGAAAAGTCAGCTGTCACTTTGGGAGTTATTTATTAAAGTCCGAATGCCAATAACTTGGAAAATTCGAGTTTTTTTAACTATAAAATCTGAATTTTTAGTGTAAAAAAAAAAAAACTCAAATTTTTCGAGATTTATTATACCCCGAGGATGGAAAAAGTCTGAATCTGAAAATTCGGCGTCTCAAACCTGCAGAGATTGTATATAAGTTAATGGGCGAAATCCTGAAGATATACTGATCTGCGCTGGGTTTTGTGCAATAATCGGAAGATTTTGTGGTTTTTGGGCAAAAAAAAGAAAAAAAGTGAGTTTTTGGACAGAAAATCCCAAAAATTTATATGATTCTAATTTTCATAAGTTTTTCACAATTTCTTCAAGTCTTTTTCCGGCGCTGGAATTTTTCTGCAAAATGAATTGATAAATAAGGGGAAATAACCCGTGCGCATTTGGTCAGAGTAGATTCATAGCTCCCAACATTTTGGGGACAAAAAATGTTTTGGACCACGCCCATTTTTGTGGCCACATCCCCTAATTCCCATGTTTATTTTACAAAATTTGGCAGGTTATGAAAGTTTGAACACATTTCTGTGTTTTTTTCAGTTATTACAGTTTTACTAATGAAGGTGAATTGCCCTTTAAATTGTAAGTCTAACTTTTCCCACGGGACCTCCTTATATAAATTGTTACAATTACTTATTTGCTTATCTCAAAATTGTTTTGAGAAACATTGTTTCTTTTTCTGTCTGTTCAGTGCAGAGAAAATCTGGACTTTCCAGTACAAACGAGGGACTGCAGGTTGAGTTGTCAAAAGTGGGACTGTCCCTCTAAAAACAGGACAGTTGGGAGGTATGATTTCAGAAAAGAATTCGATATTTTCTGATTTTGAAAAATAACCCCGTAAGGGACGGGTTTTTTGGGGCAAAACTCATATTTTTCAGGGTTTCCTTTTTTGAGGTTTATTTTACCCAGAGGATGGAAAAAGCCTGAATCCAAAAATCCATCGTCTCAGACCTGCCAAGGTTGTTTATAAGCCGGTGAGAGAGGTCCCTATCCTATTTGGAAGTTTCTGTGGTCTGCGCTGGAATTAGCCCGAAAATCTGACTATTTTGGACAAAAAACTGAAAAAAATAGTTTATCAAAGTTTTTTTTTTTTTTTGCCCGAATGGTCCGTTTTCGATCAAATTCCATTAAATTCAATCAAATTTCAAAATCAAATTTGAATCATACAAATCGAAGTAATAGCGAATTCGAATCGTTCAATTTGATGTTTTACCTATAAAAAAACTTAATTTTTTTTTTATCAATTGACTCCAAATAGGTTCTAGGAGATCCCCCATAGGCTAAAACAGCAATTCGGCAGGTTTTAGGTGGCGAATGGTCGAAGTCAAATTTTTAAAGAGGCAGTACATGATAGATTTCAAATTTATCAAACTATTCCCTAGTCGAAGTACACAAAAATTAGCTCGAAATTTTAATTTTAATTTTGACCTTTGATATATCTGCCCCTTAAAATATTATAAAGAAACATTGTTTATAATGGAGGTCCCATTCCTCACTGAGACCTCATGGGGCGTGTGACAGTGAGCTCTGTGCTGTCAGGAGAAAGAAAGAGACTGATGTTCTTCTGCTTAGGAATAAAATTAGAAACCTTTCTCACATCTTTCCTAAGCAGAAGAACATCAGCCTCTTTCTTTCTCCTGACAACTTCCTTGACTACTTGCTGGTCAGACTGGTGGGAAAATGACCAGCAGGTGGCGCTGTTGTAACACAATTCATTCATATTAACAGTACATGTATCCCTTAATATCTTGGCATTAAACATAAATAATGAATGTAAATGACAAAAGTGCTTAGAATAGCCCCCTCATCAATTTTACATTCACTTATTTTTAAGGTTTACTTTTCCTTTATGGACCACATCGGATCTACAACCCGTCGTTGCCCATTAACATTGTTATCACCCATCCCCCAACGGGTGGATCTTATAGTGTATGGCCAAATCCCTGCTCCACTTGTTACATCAGGATATGGAAAAGGATATTTGGGGGGAAAAAACAAACTATTGACCACAAGATGGCGCCCATTGATACTAATCATGAGAAAAAGCTGAGCTCGCAATAGCCTACAAGGAAGAGGGAGCACCTTTAGGGTTTAAGCAAGAAGAACTTAGGGCACTTTAGCGGTGCTATATGTATAAATACAAATATACAGAGACGGAATGTTCTGGGCACACAATAAGCTATACCCTCATACTGTACTGTCTAAGGGAATCAATATGGCACCTCCTCCTCCCATATGTATAAATACAAATATACAGAGAAGGAATGTTCTGGGCACACAATAAGCTATACCCTCATACTGTACTGTCTAAGGGAATCAATATGGCACCTCCCTCCTCCCATATGTATAAATACAAATATACAGAGAAGGAATGTTCTGGGCACACAATAAGCTATACCCTCATACTGTACTGTCTAAGGGAATCAATATGGCACCTCCCTCCTCCCATATGTATAAATACAAATATACAGAGAAGGAATGTTCTGGGCACACAATAAGCTATACCCTCATACTGTACTGTCTAAGGGAATCAATATGGCACCTCCCTCCTCCCATATGTATAAATACAAATATACAGAGAAGGAATGTTCTGGGCACACAATAAGCTATACCCTCATACTGTACTGTCTAAGGGAATCAATATGGCACCTCCTCCTCCCATATGTATAAATACAGATATACAGAGAAGGAATGTTCTGGGCACACAATAAGCTATACCCTCATACTGTACTGTCTATGTGGGAATCAATATGGCACCTCCTCCTCCCATATGTATAAATACAAATATACAGAGAAGGAATGTTCTGGGCACACAATAAGCTATACCCTCATACTGTACTGTCTGAGGGAATCAATATGGCACCTCCCTCCTCCCATATGTATAAATACAAATATACAGAGAAGGAATGTTCTGGGCACACAATAAGCTATACCCTCATACTGCACTGTCTAAGGGAATCAATATGGCACCTCCCTCCTCCCATATGTATAAATACAAATATACAGAGAAGGAATGTTCTGGGCACACAATAAGCTATACCCTCATACTGTACTGTCTAAGGGAATCAATATGGCACCTCCTCCCATATGTATAAATACAAATATACAGAGAAGGAATGTTCTGGGCACACAATAAGCTATACCCTCATACTGTACTGTCTAAGGGAATCAATATGGCACCTCCTCCCATATGTATAAATACAAATATACAGAGAAGGAATGTTCTGGGCACACAGTAAGTTATATAAGTGAATATAAAGACAGATTTAGTTTCAGATATTCACACTTACAGATGATCTGGTCAGTGGTGATTCTTGAGGGGGTGGACAAAAAGGAACATTTCCCCATCATTGAGTTACAAACTGATCGGTTACTAAGGGGAACACTCGGTTACATTTGATGCTGAGAGGACAGTCTGACTTCAAAGGTCTTTTCTTCCCTATAGTTTGAGAGTCAGAAGCAGCCGCTGAATCAACAAGAAAGGCCCAGTCAAACAATGGGCGAGATTTAACCCCTTATTAACCAGCCGTTCTGAGAACCAACAGTCCACCTGCACCAAAATGTTCCAAATCTTCTCTCCCGCTTTGATCTCTGTGCGTATTTTCTGCTAGTTTTTCTTTAAATTGCATTTTTACCCCAAAGTAACATTGCAGGTCAATATATGATTAGTATAATGCTAAATAATTATGTATATCATCTCAAAATAAAGAAAACATTAACTTTAACTGTATAATATATAGGCACAGCCCCCCATCTTTCCTCTGTCACCCCCATATCATATATGCACATAATGTAAGTGTATAATATATAGGCACAGCCCCCCATCTTTCCTCTGTCACCCCCATATCATATATGCACATAATGTAAGTGTATAATATATAGGCACAGCCCCCCATCTTTCCTCTGTCACCCCCATATCATATATGCACATAATGTAAGTGTATAATATATAGGCACAGCCCCCCATCTTTCCTCTGTCACCCCCATATCATATATGCACATAATGTAAGTGTATAATATATAGGCACAGCCCCCCATCTTTCCCCTGTCACCCCCATATCATATATGCACATAATGTAAGTGTATAATATATAGGCACAGCCCCCCATCTTTCCTCTGTCACCCCCATATCATATATGCACATAATGTAAGTGTATAATATATAGGCACAGATATACCCCCATCTTTCCTCTGTCACCCCCATATCATATATGCACATAATGTAAGTGTATAATATATAGGCACAGCCCCCCATCTTTCCCCTGTCACCCCCATATCATATATGCACATAATGTAAGTGTATAATATATAGGCACAGCCCCCCATCTTTCCCCTGTCACCCCCATATCATATATGCACATAATGTAAGTGTATAATATATAGGCACAGCCCCCCATCTTTCCCCTGTCACCCCCATATCATATATGCACATAATGTAAGTGTATAATATATAGGCACAGCCCCCCATCTTTCCTCTGTCACCCCCATATCATATATGCACATAATGTAAGTGTATAATATATAGGCACAGTCCCCCATCTTTCCTCTGTCACCCCCATATCATATATGCACATAATGTAAGTGTATAATATATAGGCACAGCCCCCCATCTTTCCTCTGTCACCCCCATATCATATATGCACATAATGTAAGTGTATAATATATAGGCACAGTCCCCCATCTTTCCTCTGTCACCCCCATATCATATATGCACATAATGCAAGTGTATAATATATTGCTGAATTTTCACGGCAATTTTGCGAATTTATTTGCCGGTGGGGAAACGATAAAATAAATCCGTCCATCACTACCCATGGGTATAGAACGTGGACGGAGAATTTAATGGATTTGTATCATTGGGATATGTGGGTATATCTGTTAGAGAGACTGACATGGGGTTATGTTCAGCTGCCAGTACAGGGATCGAATCTGTTATCCAGAATGCTTGGGACCTGGGGTTTTCTGGATAATGGATGTTTCCATAATTTGGGTCTTCATACCTTAAGTCTACTAGAAAATCATATAAACATTAAATAAACCCAATAGGCTTGTTTTGCCTCCAATAAGGATTAATTATATCTTAGTTGGGATCAAGTACAGGTATGGGACCTGTTATATTTTCTTTTGTTTTTTTTTCTTTAAAGGATAAGTAAACCTTTAAAATAAGTGAATGTAAACTTGATAAGGGGGCTATTCTTAGCATTTTTACAATGTACATTCATTATTTATTCCTTTTAAATCCCAAGATATTAAGGGATACATGTAGTGTTAATATGAATGAATTATGTTACAACAGCGCCACCTGCTGGTCAGTTTCCCACCAGTTTGACCAGCAAGTAGTCAAGGAAGTTGTCAGGAGAAAGAAAGAGGCTGATGTTCTTCTGCTTAGGAAAGATGTGAGAAAGGTTTCTAATTTTATTCCTAAGCAGAAGAACATCAGCCTCTTTCTTTCTCCTGACAACTTCCTTGACTACTTGCTGGTCAGACTGGTGGGAAAATGACCAGCAGGTGGCACTGTTGTAACACAATTCATTCATATTAACACTACATGTATCCCTTAATATCTTGGGATTTAAAAAATAAATAAATAATGAATGTACATTGCAAAAGTTCTTACAATAGCTCCCTCATCAGTTTTATATTCACTTATTTTAAAAGTTTAGTTATCCTTTAAAAAAAGTGTTTGGCTGCAGTTCTCCTTAAATGTATTTTAAAGCCTTTCTGATAGGTCGTCTAGCAGCTTAATTCAGCACGATCCACCGGGAAATGTCTATGAGACTCCATGTACTATCCACGCTCCATCTGAATTCCAGTAAGTAGTGATGGGCGAATTTATCCCGTTTTGCTTTGCCGAAAAATTTGCGAATTTCCCGTGAAATTCGCAAAATGGCCAAAACGTTGCGAAACTTGGCGTTAAGGTCAATGGGCATCCGAATAGCGGTGGTGTTGACGCTGTTTTGGCAGTTTTATCAACATGGGACACGGCATTTTGGTGGCCACCCATCAACTTTCAATGACAGAAAATGTTCCAATGACGTTGTGGATGGTTTACATGCGTTAGTGTGAATACAGCCCCATTGAAAAGAATTCATCGCATCAACTCCTGCGCTCCCCTGCAGCTTCAAACACCCGTGAGTAAGGGCCCTTATACAGTCTGGTTCTATTCTCTAGACTGCTGGTTCTGACTCCTGAAACCAACTCGCAGAAGCCAGCTGGAGAAACTCTGGAGAACCACAGAAGATAAAGGAATAGACAAATACTGCAATTACTAATGAGTAAATATGGGTATGGGACCTGGGGTCTTCCGGATAACGGGTCTTTATGCATTTTGGATCTACTAGCCACACTCCATCTGAATTACCGTAACTAGTAATGGGCGAATTTCTCCCGAAATGGCGAAAAATGAGCGAAACTTGAGAATTAGCGCCCGCATGAATTTTGCTGATCGTGTCAATTTTGACGATGGCGTTAAAGTCAATAGGCATACTTTTCGGATGCGTGTCCAAATTCTGCAAATTTTCACAGGAGTCTACAACTTGTACCTGCTTTCTAATGAAGAAACACTTATCTGTCATCTCCGACTGTCACCTCTCACTGTACATATAAATACATATAAATACATATAAATACATATAAATACATATAAATACATATATATATACATATAAATACATATAAATAAATATAAATACATATAAATACATATAAATACATATAAATACATATAAATACATATAAATACATATAAATAAATATAAATACATATAAATACATATAAATAAATATAAATACATATAAATACATATAAATACATATAAATACATATAAATACATATATATACATATAAATACATATAAATACATATAAATACATATAAATACATATAAATAAATATAAATACATATAAATACATATAATACATATAAATACATATAAATACATATTAATAAATATAAATACATATAAATACATATTAATACATATAAATACATATAAATACATATATATACATATAAATACATATAAATACATATAAATACATATAAATACATATAAATACATATTAATAAATATAAATACATATAAATACATATAAATACATATAAATACATATAAATACATATAAATACATATTAATAAATATAAATACATATAAATACATATAAATACATATTAATAAATATAAATACATATAAATACATATAAATACATATAAATAAATATAAATACATATAAATACATATAAATACATATAAATACATATATATCTATATCTCTGGGGGGAAAGCAGCAGTATCAGTTTCCATTTGGGAACAAGAGGTAAAGGAGCAGTGGGAATAAGAAAGAAGCTCTAGGGGTAAAAAGAAAGTGGGGTTTAGGGATTAAAGAAGAGAGAGAGAATGTAACAAAGAATTAGGGGAGAACTCAATGGAAGGCCAGGGGGGCACCAATGAGTGGCTGGGGGATTGAGGCAAGTACAAGCCAGTGGCTACTGCAGTAGAGATGAGTGGCAAGTATCCACAAGACAATTAGCCGGAGCAGCAGGGGGGCTCCAGCCAGCAAACAGCAGCTGTAAATGTGAATAAATGGTTTGAGGAATTCCGCTATTTACAAAGATTTAGCAAACAAAGAGCAATCGCAGCCCTGGTCTCGTCTCACCTTCACACTCTTTTCCTTCTCCCTTATAACCAGCTTTGCAAATACATCTGTAAGATTGCGGAAAGATTGCGGCAAAATGCGGAAATTCGCCACGAATTTGCACTTGTCTAATTTATTCGCCCATCACTAATAAAGACAATGAATGTTTCATATGTTGTAAAATGTCTGGAAAAAACTGGTTCCCCAAAAAAAGTTTGTTAGGACAATCACGCTGAAAAAAGGAAAAGTCGCCAGCGTTTTTTTGGACTTTGATGCATTTTCGGCTCACAGAATATAATGTAAGCGACAGAAGATTGAGAAAATCTCGCTGCTTTATAGCACTTCGTCTGGTCTGAGGTGGCGAAGGCAACTCTGGCGAAAGAGCTAACGTTCGGCAAAATCTGCATTTTGGTGAATATGCGGAGTAACGTCCGTTTGCCAGAGCGAGAAGTCGCCTGCCGATAGAGTGCGCCTGTTGAGAAGCTAAGCTTAGGGCTCGTCACTAATTATCCAGCAGAAAATGAGCTTCCCTGGCTGTAATATAAGCTGATGCTACAGGTTTGCTGATTATTCAATTCTGATGCTAATTGCACTGGTTTCTGTGCTGCCATGTAGTAATTATGTGTATTAATTACTAATCAGCCTTATATTGTGACATTTCTATTCTATGTGTACTGTATATTGTGAGTGGCTCCCTAAGCTCAGTAAGTGACAGCAGCACAGAGCATGTGCAGTGAATCAGCAGAAAAGAAGACGGGGAGCTACTGGGGCATCTTTGGAGACACAGATCTTTACTGCTAAAGGGCTGTGGTTGCCTTGGGCTGGTACAGAAGCACAAAACATCATGTACAACATTTCTACCGACTTCTTTAGTTAGGCTTTAGTTCTCCTTTAAGCCCTTTGAGGCTGTAGGAAGAAAAAAAACATCAATGGGAAGAGGAGAAAGTCTTGTGGGTGGGGGAGCGGTGCATCTCCACTAGCTCCTCCCACTTTCTTGTGGAATTGGCTGATCCGGCTGAGGTTCCTCCCTCTCTCCAGTTCCTCAGCCAATGATCTGGGGTCTGTCAGTCGGTGAGGCTTAATCGCTCTGGGCTTGTCAGTAGTGTGTGTGGCTCTTACCCAGGAGGCTGCGTTGGCTTCTATTGCTGTCTGTGCTATGGGGGCTGTCTGTCTGTCCTTCTACCTGTGTCTGTCTCTCAGTCTCATCTACACCAGCCTGGCAGCAAACACTGGACACCCAGGTAAGAACAGACAAACTTTCCCATCAACATCGCCCTGAAATAGGCACCAGCTGACCCATGATTGGCTCAGTATGAAAGACAGGACTGGCTTGTATCAAAGTGATCAGCTCAGTAGCAAAGAACTGGCTTGAGGGCAAGTAACTCATGGGACTGGCTTAATGAGGAATGGGCTAATGGGAAATGTACTGCCTGGTGACTAGGGGGAAACTGGCTTTTGTAAAAAGGACTGGCTCATGTTCTGTACCCTGTCCTGTCATTGAGACTGGATCATATGAAACCTGATGACTTGCACTGGTTTATGTGAAATGGACCGGGAAAGTGACTTCCGCTGGGTCCTGTGACTGGGACTAGTTAATATTTCCTTCTGTTTGTGCCAACACATTTGTGCTCTGCTCGTGATTATCCGTCACTCCTATCAGTCCCTGCACCGGTGGAACTTACAGTCTAAGCTCTCTATCACATTCACACACAGTAGAGTCCGTTTATCCAGGAACCAATTACCCGGAGGAAACCCACGCAGGGAATGGGACTGACACATGTGAAACTGACTTGATTCGGGTTCTGTGAGTGGGACTGGTTTATATAAAAGTGACTTGATTCGGCTTCTGTGAGTGGGACTGGTTTATATAAAAGTGACTTGATTCGGCTTCTGTGAGTGGGACTGGCTCACGTAAAAGTGACTTGATTTGAGTTCTGTGAGTGGGACTGGCTAATGGAAAAGTGGTTTGATTTGAGTTCTGTGAGTGGGACTGGTTCATGTAAAAGTGACTTGATTTAGGTTCTGTGATTGTAACTGGCTCATGTAAAAGTGACTTGATTTGGGTTCTGTGATTGGGACTGGTTCATGTAAAAGTGACTTGATTTGGGTTCTGTGATTGTAACTGGCTCATGTAAAAGTGACTTGATTTGGGTTCTGTGATTGGGACTCGTTCATGTAAAAGTGACTTGATTTGGTTTATGTGAGTGGGACTGGTTCATGCAAAAGTAGCTTGATTTGAGTTCTGTGAGTGGGAATGGCTTATGGAAAAGTGGGTTGATTTGGGTTCTGTGATTGGGACTGGTTCATGTAAAAGTGACTTGATTTGGGTTCTGTGATTGGGACTGGTTCATGTAAAAGTGACTTGATTTGGGTTCTGTGATTGGGACTGGCTAATGGAAAAGTGATTTGATTTGGGTTCTGTGATTGGGACTGGCTAATGGAAAAGTGATTTGATTTGGGTTCTGTGATTGGGACTGGTTCATGTAAAAATTACTTGATTTGTGTTCTGTGAGTGGGACTGGCTAATGGAAAGTGACTTGATTTGGGTTCTGTGATTGGGACTGGTTCATGTAAAAGTGACTTGATTCGGGTTCTGTGAGTGGGACTGGCTAATGGAAAAGTGATTTGATTTGGGTTCTGTGATTGGGACTGGTTCATGTAAAAATGACTTGATTTGTGTTCTGTGAGTGGGACTGGCTAATGGAAAGTGACTTGATTTGGGTTCTGTGATTGGGACTGGTTCATGTAAAAGTGACTTGATTTGGGTTCTGTGAGTGGGACTGGCTAATGGAAAAGTGACTTGATTTGGGTTCTGTGATTGGGACTGGTTCATGTAAAAGTGACTTGATTCGGGTTCTGTGAGTGGGACTGGTTCATGTAAAAGTGACTTGATTTGGGTTCTGTGAGTGGGACTGGTTCGTGTAAAAGTGACTTGATTTGGTTTATGTGAGTGGGACTGGCTAATGGAAAAGTGATTTGATTTGGGTTCTGTGATTGGGACTGGCTAATGGAAAAGTGATTTGATTTGGGTTATGTGATTGGGACTGGCTAATGGAAAAGTGATTTGATTTGGGTTCTGTGATTGGGACTGGTTCATGTAAAAGTGACTTGATTTGGGTTCTGTGATTGGGACTGGCTAATGGAAAAGTGATTTGATTTGGGTTCTGTGATTGGGACTGGTTCATGTAAAAGTGACTTGATTTGGGTTCTGTGATTGGGACTGGCTTATGGAAAAGTGACTTGATTTGGGTTCTGTGATTGGGACTGGTTCATGTAAAAGTGACTTGATTCGGGTTCTGTGATTGGGACTGGCTAATGGAAAAGTGATTTGATTTGGGTTCTGTGATTGGGACTGGTTCATGTAAAAATGACTTGATTTGTGTTCTGTGAGTGGGACTGGCTAATGGAAAAGTGACTTGATTTGGGTTCTGTGATTGTAACTGGTTCATGTAAAAGTGACTTGATTTGAGTTCTGTGATTGGGACTGGCTAATGGAAAAGTGATTTGATTTGGGTTCTGTGATTGGGACTGGTTCATGTAAAAGTGACTTGATTTGGGTTCTGTGATTGGGACTGGCTAATGGAAAAGTGATTTGATTTGGGTTCTGTGATTGGGACTGGTTCATGTAAAAGTGACTTGATTTGGGTTCTGTGATTGGGACTGGCTTATGGAAAAGTGACTTGATTTGGGTTCTGTGATTGGGACTGGTTCATGTAAAAGTGACTTGATTCGGGTTCTGTGATTGGGACTGGCTAATGGAAAAGTGATTTGATTTGGGTTTTGTGATTGGGACTGGTTCATGTAAAAATGACTTGATTTGTGTTCTGTGAGTGGGACTGGCTAATGGAAAAGTGACTTGATTTGGGTTCTGTGATTGTAACTGGTTCATGTAAAAGTGACTTGATTTGAGTTCTGTGATTGGGACTGGCTAATGGAAAAGTGATTTGATTTGGGTTCTGTGATTGGGACTGGTTCATGTAAAAGTGACTTGATTTGGGTTCTGTGATTGGGACTGGCTAATGGAAAAGTGATTTGATTTGGGTTCTGTGATTGGGACTGGTTCATGTAAAAGTGACTTGATTTGGGTTCTGTGATTGGGACTGGCTTATGGAAAAGTGACTTGATTTGGGTTCTGTGATTGGGACTGGTTCATGTAAAAGTGACTTGATTCGGGTTCTGTGATTGGGACTGGCTAATGGAAAAGTGATTTGATTTGGGTTTTGTGATTGGGACTGGTTCATGTAAAAATGACTTGATTTGTGTTCTGTGAGTGGGACTGGCTAATGGAAAAGTGACTTGATTTGGGTTCTGTGATTGTAACTGGTTCATGTAAAAGTGACTTGATTTGAGTTCTGTGATTGGGACTGGCTAATGGAAAAGTGATTTGATTTGGGTTCTGTGATTGGGACTGGTTCATGTAAAGTGACTTGATTTGGGTTCTGTGATTGGGACTGGCTAATGGAAAAGTGATTTGATTTGGGTTCTGTGATTGGGACTGGTTCATGTAAAAGTGACTTGATTTGGGTTCTGTGATTGGGACTGGCTTATGGAAAAGTGACTTGATTTGGGTTCTGTGATTGGGACTGGTTCATGTAAAAGTGACTTGATTCGGGTTCTGTGATTGGGACTGGCTAATGGAAAAGTGATTTGATTTGGGTTTTGTGATTGGGACTGGTTCATGTAAAAATGACTTGATTTGTGTTCTGTGAGTGGGACTGGCTAATGGAAAAGTGACTTGATTTGGGTTCTGTGATTGTAACTGGTTCATGTAAAAGTGACTTGATTTGAGTTCTGTGATTGGGACTGGCTAATGGAAAAGTGATTTGATTTGGGTTCTGTGATTGGGACTGGTTCATGTAAAAGTGACTTGATTTGGGTTCTGTGATTGGGACTGGCTAATGGAAAAGTGATTTGATTTGGGTTCTGTGATTGGGACTGGTTCATGTAAAAGTGACTTGATTTGGGTTCTGTGATTGGGACTGGCTTATGGAAAAGTGACTTGATTTGGGTTCTGTGATTGGGACTGGTTCATGTAAAAGTGACTTGATTCGGGTTCTGTGAGTGGGACTGGCTAATGGAAAAGTGATTTGATTTGGGTTCTGTGATTGGGACTGGTTCATGTAAAAATGACTTGATTTGTGTTCTGTGAGTGGGACTGGCTAATGGAAAAGTGACTTGATTTGGTTTATGTGAGTGGGACTGGTTCATGTAAAAGTGACTTGATTTGAGTTATTTAAATGAGACTGGATCAAGTGTAAGTGACTTGATTTGGGTTCTGTGGGTGGGAGTAGCTCATGTAGCTCAGGTTGAAAACAGACACACGTCCATCAGCAAGTTCAAGCTTATAAGTGTATATATATATATATATCCTGTCTAACTGTCAGTTGATCCTGAGGAAGGCAAAAAACCCCTATGAAGTCTCTGCAATTTGCCTCAGAGGGGGAAACATTCCTTCCTCACTCCCAAGATGCAATGGGACCAGTCCCTGAATCAACTTGTACTAGTGAAAGTGTCTGGCTTTTTGACCTGTGTGGGACTGGTTTAGGTTTAGGTGAAAGTTTGATGCTCCGGCATATGGAAAAGGGACTGGCTTAGTGAGGAATGGAATGTATTGTACAATTGAGATGACTGGTGTGTGGGAAGGAGACTGGTATTTACTGGCTAGTGTGAAGGGACTGGTGTTCATGGAGCATGAATGGGACTGGCTCCTGTAAAACTATAAGCCTGTTTAACACCAGGGGGTTCTGTTATCATTCATTTGTGTTTAAAGGATAAGTAAACCTTAAAAATAAGTGAATGTACAATTGATGACGGGGCTATTCTAAGCACTATTGCAAAGTACATTCAGTATTTATTTTGTTTTTATTCCAAGATATTAAAGGAGAACTAAACCCTAAAAATGAATGTGGCTAAAAATGGCCTATTTTCTATAGTGAACTTATTGCACAAGGCTAAAGTTTGAGCTTGTCAATAGCAGCAATGATCCAGGACTTCAAACTTGTCACAGGGGGTCACCATCTTGGAAAGTGTCTGTGACACTCACATGCTCAGTGGGCTCTGATTGGCTGTTGAGAAGCTAAGCTTAGGGCTCGTCACTAATTATCCAGCAGAAAATGAGCTTCCCTGGCTGTAATATAAGCTGATGCTACAGGTTTGCTGATTATTCAATTCTGATGCTAATTGCACTGGTTTCTGTGCTGCCATGTAGTAATTATCTGTATTAATTACTAATCAGCCTTATATTGTGACATTTCTATTCTATGTGTACTGTATATTGTGAGTGGCTCCCTAAGCTCAGTAAGTGACAGCAGCACAGAGCATGTGAATCAGTGAATCAGCAGAAAAGAAGATGGGGAGCTACTGGGGCATCTTTGGAGACACAGATCTTTACTGCTAAAGGGCTGTGGTTGCCTTGGGCTGGTGCAGAAGCACAAAACATCATGTACAACATTTCTAGGCTTTAGTTCTCCTTTAAAAAGACTTTATTATGCATGTGGGGGCAAATTTCCCATGAAACCCTGCTCTTCATTTCAAAGAACCTTTTCCTGCAATCTGCTGATTGTAATTGGCCGGCAAGATAAAGACAACAGCAGCGTAATTGTATTTTTTTAAGCAGTTCCGTGTCGTGTCCTGGACACAATTTTGGTTATTTATTTAGCGTATAATCTCCCCGGATCACTCCTCTGTTGCTCCACGTCCCTCCCTCTCCCCCAGATGTGAATGTGCCTTTAAATTGCAAAGGGGACAATTCAAAGTGTATTTCCAACAACTTTAATATTGACCTAGAGACATTAATCAATAGCCTTGAGGCCACTTATGTTCTTTTCCCACAGTCCCTAAGGGATTAGAAGACACTCAGCAAGTCTTATAGAGGGTCAGCCTGTGAGTTAACCCTTTGGCGTCTCCCAGGACAGTGTGAATCTGTGTGTTGTACTACCCCACTGCCACTGGATTGACCAAATACCAGACATTCCCAGGGGCTGCCTTTAACCTCTTAGTGCCCGGAATTGCCTTCACTTTCTCCCGTCCTGTATTGTCCAGTGTAAAGCAGCAAACGGCACATCGTTTTTACGTTTTTCTCTACAACTGGTATAAATACTTTCAATTTCCCAAATGTAGCAAATTTCAGTTATTAGTGCGGTGTATGTGATTAGGGGGAGGTTATTTCCCTGCACAAGGTGAGTAGTCGATTTGTATTCTAAGGGCAGAGACACACGCTCAGATGCTGCCTACAGTGTCAGCACACATGCCAAGTTTGGCTGATTTGGACCTTATTGTCTGATGTTCTGGGCATGAATGATCAGATACTTTGATAAATCTCCTCTTCTTCGGGGCGACCAATCTCCCCAAACTGCCTCCTGCTGGCTAGAACAATTGGAGCGCTTTGTTTTCCGAAGACGCCCTCACGAGCAAACCTTGGACGACTTCGGAAAACGAATCGCTCCGAATGCCATCCCACTGGCCATTTAGACTCTAGCTGGCGGGAGGAGAAACTCGCGAAACTCCTGCGAAAATTCACCGCCGAAGATTCGCCGACGTCAAAAAAATTTGTACGTGCGTCGGAAAAGTCGCTTGCATCAAAACCGTCGCGCGTCTACACTATTCAGACACCCATTGACTTTAACGACAGCATCAAAATTGATGCGGGCGTCAAAATTCGAGTTTCGCGAAACAGGAGAAATTCACTACTTACACTTCATACCAAATCCTAAAGAGAGTTTAAAGGGGAGGTTCACCTTTAAGTTAACCTTTAGTAGGTTATAGAATGTCCAGTCCTTAGCAACTTTTTTATTGGTCTTCATTTTTATAATTTTTTAATTATTTGCCTTCGCCTTCTGACTCTTTCCAGATTTCAAATGGGGGTCACTGACCCCCATCTAAAAAAACAAATGCTCTGTAAGGCTACAAATGTATTGTTATTGTTACTTTTTATTATTCATCTTTCTATTCAGGCCTCTCCTATTCATATTCCAGTCTCTTATTCAAATCAGTGCATGGTTGCTAGGGGAATTTGGACCCTAGCAACCAGATGGCTGTAATTGCAAACTGCTGAATAAAAAGCTAAATAAGTCAAAAACCACAAATAATACAAAATGAAAACCAATTGCAAATTGTCTCAGAATATCCCTCTCTACATCATACTAACAGTTAATTTAAAGGTGAACAACCGTTTGATGGGATATTTTGCTTAAACGGAGCCAGTTCATGATCGGGGAATTTAAGGTGGGCTCCTGGCTCTCAGAGCTGACACTTGCACAAGGATTCATTCCGACAAGCAATATTATTTCATGACATGTTATCGGCCGCTATCAGATTGTCTGAGAAAGTAAAAAGGGAGGAAGATATATATTATATTATATTAACAATCTTCTTTCTAAAACTGAAAATGTCACCTTTTTTTTTTCCAACTGCCAGATTATGAAAGTATCTGATCATTCGTGCCCAGACCATTGGACAATGAGGTCCAAATCAGCCAAACTTGGCATGTGTGCTGACACTCTAGGCAGAATCTAGTGACGTAACCACAAGGGGCCCTTGATTAGAGCCACAGCCGAGTCAGTCACCCTGTGCTTGGGAGTTTTAGTTCTACTACAACAGCTGGAGAGTGTGGATTTCATCTCTTCCCCTATATGTATATGTATATAGTGATGAATGAAATGCCTTCCTTGTTCTTGTCTGACAGACAGTGATGAGTGTGCGGAGGGAACGGACGACTGCCACATTGATGCCATCTGCCAGAACAGCCCGAAATCTTACAGATGTATTTGCAAAGCTGGTTATAAGGGACAAGGAAAAGAGTGTGAAGGTGAGACGAGACCAGGGCTGCGATTGCTCTTTGTTTACTAAATCTTTGTAAATAGCGGAATTCCTCAAACCATTTATTCACATTTACAGCTGCTGTTTGCTGGCTGGAGCCCCCCTGCTGCTCCGGCTAATTGTCTTGTGGATACTTGCCACTCATCTCTACTGCAGTAGCCACTGGCTTGTACTTGCCTCAATCCCCCAGCCACTCATTGGTGCCCCCCTGGCCTTCCATTGAGTTCTCCCCTAATTCTTTGTTACATTCTCTCTCTCTTCTTTAATCCCTAAACTAGGGATGCACCGAATCCAGGATTTGGTTCGGGATTCGGCCAGGATTCGGGCTTTTTCAGTAGGATTCGGATTCGGCCGAATCCTTCTGCCCGGCCGAACCGAATCCGAATCCTAACTTGCATATTCAAATTAGGGACAGGGAGGGACATTCCGTGACTTTTTGTAAAAAAACAAGGAAGTAAAAATGTTTTCCCCTTCCCACCCCTAATTTGCATATGCAAATTAGGGTTAGGATTCGGTTCGGTATCCAAAATAGTGGATTCGGTGCATCCCTACCCTGAACCCCATTTTCTTTTTACCCCTAGAGCTTCCTTCTTATTCCCACTGCTCCTTTACCTCTTGTTCCCAAATGGAAACTGATACTGCTGCTTTCCCCCCAGAGATATAGATATATATGTATTTATATGTATTTATATGTATTTATATTTATTTATATGTATTTATATGTATTTATATGTATTTATATTTATTTATATGTATTTATATGTATTTATATATATTTATATGTATTTATATATATTTATATGTATTTATATGTACAGGGAGAGGTGACAGTCGGAGATGACAGATATGTGTCTCTATTTCATTAGAAAGCAGGTGCAGAATCAAATTGTAACCTTGAAGTTGTGGGATTAAAGTAATAGGGATGCACCAAATCCACTATTTTGGATTCGGCCGAATAACAAACCAAATCCAAATCCTAATTTGCATATGAAAATTACGGGTGGTAAGGGGAAAACATTTTTTGCTTCCTTGTTTTGTGACAAAAAGTCACGCGATTTCCCTCCCCGCCCCTAATATCCATATTCAAATTAGGATTCGGTTCGTCCGGGCAGAAGAATTTGGCCAAATCCGAATCCGGCTGAAAAAGGCCGAATCCCGAACCGAATCTTGGATTCGGTTCATCCCTAACTAGTAAACAGGCTGTGGTCGTTAAATGCTATGAATAATTTCATAGATGACAGTGTTACGGGTAGCGATGGGCGAATAAATTTGCCTGGCACAAATTTGCAGCGAATTTTTGCATTATGCCGCCGGCAAATACATTTCCGAAACTCCAGGGAAAATTTGCCGGCATCAAAAAATATGGGGTGCGAGTCACAAAAAGTCACAAAACCGCCACACGTCAACACTATAAACCATCCACATCCATTGTCATGGAACAATATTAGAACATTTTCTGTCAATGAAAGTTGTTGGGTGGTCACCGAAATGCTGTGTCCCTTGTTGATATTACTCACTCATTGGTCAATGAAATGTAACTCGCACTACTACTTGATTGCAGCCCACCCAACCATCATTTATTTCAGTGCTTGGACCCTTTATCTGGAAATCCCCCCATCCCAAAGATTTCAGGACAATAGATCCAAGGCCGCCATTAGAAATCACAGGACCCCGTACAACAACATTTTCTGGGTCCCCTGGTTCCCGCCCACCCCCCAAGCCCCACCCTAGATCCTGCCCACCCCCACACCACAGTAAAAAGGCCACACAGACAGCGCTAAACCCCCTCGCACACAATGGTGGTCAGAACCCCATTATACATGTAAGAAAATCATTGGCGGCCAGGGTCCCACTTACAAGTTTTTTTTTTAAAAAAACATTGGTGGTCAGGGCCCCCCTATAAGTTAAAAAAAATATATTGATGCCAGGCCCCCCCCCTTCAAGTTAAAAGGAAATATTGGTGGCCAGGAGCCTATATAGTGATAAAACAATAAATTGGTGGCCAGTGGCTTAATCAAATTAAAAAAAAACACATTGATGTTCTGTGGAACTCACCCTAGGCCCCTTTCGTGGCTTTGGGTCTTTTTGTGGCTTTGAGTATTAGGAACTTCAGCTCCTCGGGACTTCGGATCTTCTGGACTTCTGCTCTTCAGGACGTCTGCTCTTCTGGACTAGAGATGTCGCGAACTGTTCGCCGGCGAACTTGTTCGCGCGAACATCGGGTGTTCGCGCTCGCCGGAAGTTCGCGAACGTCGCGCGACGTTCGCCATTTTGGGTTCGCCATTGTTGGCGCTTTTTTTTGCCCTCTCACCCCAGACCAGCAGGTACATGGCAGCCAATCAGGAAGCTCTCCCCTGGACCACTCCCCTTCCCTATAAAAACCGAAGCCCTGCAGCGTTTTTTCACTCTGCCTGTGTGTGCTGAAGAGATAGTGTAGGGAGAGAGCTGCTGCCTGTTAGTGATTTCAGGGACAGTTGAAAGTTTGCTGGCTAGTAATCGTTTTGATACTGCTCTGTTATTGGAGGGACAGAAGTCTGCAGGGGTTTGAGGGACATTTAAGCTTAGGTAGCTTTGCTGGCTAGTAATCTACCTTCTACTGCAGTGCTCTGTATGTAGCTGCAGTGGGCAGCTGTCCTGCTTCTGATCTCATCTGCTGACTGCTGCAATAACAGTAGTCCTTGTAAGGACTGCTTTTATTTATTTTTTTGTTGTTTTACTACTACTACTACTACTACTACTATAAGAGCCCAGTGCTATTAGTCTAGCAGTGTTGGGGAGTGGGACTGGTGTGCTAATCTGCTGCTCCTAGTAGTTCAGCAGCACCAACTTTAATTTTTTTTTTTAATATTCATTTTTTTTTATTTTACTTTTTTTATTTTACTACCGCTGTAGTAGTGTATAAGTTGACCTTTTAGGCATTATTTGCCCTGTAGGCATTATTTGCACACTGTTTTCTTCAACCCGCCATCGAGCTGTGTGACCTTGTTCACATTCTGTCTAAATATCCATAATATTACCGTCTCCAGAAAAAACACCGGAGTCACTTTTTTCAAGCAGCCATAATATATTTTACGTAATCCGTATCCACCGCTGTAGTAGTGTATACGTTGGCCTTGTAGGCATTATTTGCACACTGTTTTCTTCAACCCGCCATCTAGCTGTGTGACCTTGTTCACATTCTGTCTAAATATCCATAATATTACCGTCTCCAGAAAAAACACCGGAGTGACTTTTTTCAAGCAGCATTCATATATTTTACGTAATCCGTATCCACCGCTGTAGTAGTGTATACGTTGGCCTTGTAGGCATTATTTGCACACTGTTTTCTTCAACCCGCCATCGAGCTGTGTGACCTTGTTCACATTCTGTCTAAATATCCATAATATTACCGTCTCCAGAAAAAACACCAGAGTCACTTTTTTCAAGCAGCATTCATATATTTTACGTAATCCGTATCCACCGCTGTAGTAGTGTATACGTTGGCCTTGTAGGCATTATTTGCACACTGTTTTCTTCAACCCGCCATCGAGCTGTGTGACCTTGTTCACATTCTGTCTAAATATCCATAATATTACCGTCTCCAGAAAAAACACCGGAGTCACTTTTTTCAAGCAGCATTCATATATTTTACGTAATCCGTATCCACCGCTGTAGTAGTGTATACGTTGGCCTTGTAGGCATTATTTGCACACTGTTTTCTTCAACCCGCCATCGAGCTGTGTGACCTTGTTCACATTCTGTCTAAATATCCATAATATTACCGTCTCCAGAAAAAACACCGGAGTCACTTTTTTCAAGCAGCCATAATATATTTTACGTAATCCGTATCCACCGCTGTAGTAGTGTATACGTTGACCTTGTAGGCATTATTTGCACACTGTTTTCTTCAACCCGCCATCGAGCTGTGTGACCTTGTTCACATTTTGTCTAAATATTGATAATATTATCGTCTCTAGAAAAACCACTTGAGTTACTTTTTTTCAAGCAGCATTCATATATTTTACGTAATCCGTATCCACCGCTGTAGTAGTGTATACGTTGACCTTGTAGGCATTATTTGCACAGTGTTTTCTTCAACCCGCCATCGAGCTGTGTGAGCTTGTTCACATTTTGTCTAAATATTGATAATATTATCGTCTCTAGAAAAACCACTTGAGTTACTTTTTTTCAAGCAGCATTCATATATTTTACGTAATCCGTATCCACCGCTGTAGTAGTGTATACGTTGACCTTGTAGGCATTATTTGCACACTGTTTTCTTCAACCCGCCATCGAGCTGTGTGAGCTTGTTCACATTTTGTCTAAATATTGATAATATTATCGTCTCTAGAAAAACCACTTGAGTTACTTTTTTTCAAGCAGCATTCATATATTTTACGTAATCCGTATCCACCGCTGTAGTAGTGTATACGTTGACCTTGTAGGCATTATTTGCACAGTGTTTTCTTCAACCCGCCATCGAGCTGTGTGAGCTTGTTCACATTTTGTCTAAATATTGATAATATTATCGTCTCTAGAAAAACCACTTGAGTTACTTTTTTTCAAGCAGCATTCATATATTTTACGTAATCCGTATCCACCGCTGTAGTAGTGTATACGTTGACCTTGTAGGCATTATTTGCACACTGTTTTCTTCAACCCGCCATCGAGCTGTGTGACCTTGTTCACATTCTGTCTAAATATCCATAATATTACCGTCTCCAGAAAAAACACCGGAGTCACTTTTTTCAAGCAGCCATAATATATTTTACGTAATCCGTATCCACCGCTGTAGTAGTGTATACGTTGGCCTTGTAGGCATTATTTGCACACTGTTTTCTTCAACCCGCCATCGAGCTGTGTGACCTTGTTCCCATTCTGTCTAAATATCCATAATATTACCGTCTCCAGAAAAAACACCGGAGTCACTTTTTTCAAGCAGCCATAATATATTTTACGTAATCCGTATCCACCGCTGTAGTAGTGTATACGTTGGCCTTGTAGGCATTATTTGCACACTGTTTTCTTCAACCCGCCATCGAGCTGTGTGACCTTGTTCACATTCTGTCTAAATATCCATAATATTACCGTCTCCAGAAAAAACACCGGAGTCACTTTTTTCAAGCAGCCATAATATATTTTACGTAATCCGTATCCACCGCTGTAGTAGTGTATACGTTGGCCTTGTAGGCATTATTTGCACACTGTTTTCTTCAACCCGCCATCGAGCTGTGTGACCTTGTTCCCATTCTGTCTAAATATCCATAATATTACCGTCTCCAGAAAAAACACCGGAGTCACTTTTTTCAAGCAGCATTCATATATTTTACGTAATCCGTATCCACCGCTGTAGTAGTGTATACGTTGGCCTTGTAGGCATTATTTGCACACTGTTTTCTTCAACCCGCCATCGAGCTGTGTGACCTTGTTCACATTCTGTCTAAATATCCATAATATTACCGTCTCCAGAAAAAACACCGGAGTCACTTTTTTCAAGCAGCCATAATATATTTTACGTAATCCGTATCCACCGCTGTAGTAGTGTATACGTTGGCCTTGTAGGCATTATTTGCCCAGTTTTTTTGGCCGCAGCCACTGAAGCACAGAGGCCAGAAAAAATATGCCATATAAATGCTGAAAATAGTCATTTTTTGCCATACGTTGACTCAACGTATATGGCAAAAAATGACTATTTTCAGCATTTATATGGCATATTTTTTCTGGCAACTGTGCTTCAGTGGCTGCAACCAAAAAAACTGGGCAAACAATGTCTACAAGGTCAACGTATGGCGAAAAATGACTATTTTCAGCATTTATATGGCATATTTTTTCTGGCAACTGTGCTTCAGTGGCTGCAACCAAAAAAACTGGGCAAACAATGTCTACAAGGTCAACGTATGGCGAAAAATGACTATTTTCAGCATTTATATGGCATATTTTTTCTGGCAACTGTGCTTCAGTGGCTGCGTCCAAAAAAACTGGGCAAACAATGCCTACAAGGTCAACGTATGGCAGTTGTTTAAAGAGAACAGTAGATTACTAGCCAGCAAAGCTACCTAAGCTAAAATGTCCCTCAAATCCCTGCAGACTTCTGTCCCTCCAATACAGAGCAGTATCAAGCAGATTACTAGCCAGCAAACTTACTATCATCTGTCCCTGAAATCACTAACAGCTCTCCCCCTACACTATCTCTTCCAAGCACACACAGGCAGATTTTTCAGATACATTTTTGCCCTTGATCCCCCTCTGGCATGCCACTGTCCAGGTCGTTGCACCCTTTAAACAACTTTAAAATCATTTTTCTGGCCAGAAATGTCTTTTCTAGATGTTAAAGTTCGCCTTCCCATTGAAGTCTATGGGGTTCGCGAACCGTTCGCGAACCGCTCGCATTTTTGCGCAAGTTCGCGAATATGTTCGCGAACTTTTTTTCCGACGTTCGCTACATCCCTATTCTGGACTTCTGCTCTTCTGGACTTCGGGTCTTCGGGACTTTGACTCTTCTGGACTTCGTTTCTTTGGGTTTTCTGGACTTTGGCTCTTCGGGACTTTGGCTCTTCGGGACTTCTGCTCTTCGAAACTTCAGGTTCTTCTGAACTTCAGGATTTGGGACTTTAGTTCTTCTGGACTTTGACTCTTCGGGATTTCGGCTCTTCGGGACTTCGGCTCTTCTGGACTTCAGCTCTCCGGGACTTCTGCTCTTCGGGACTTTGGGTCTTCGTGACTTCTGCTCTTCGTGACTTCGGCTCTTTGGGACTTCAGCTCTTGGGGACCCGCTCTTCGGGACTTCTGCTCTTCAGGACGTCTGCTCTTCGGGACTTCGGGTCTTTGGGTCTTTTGGACTTCAGCTTTTCTGGACTTCAGCTCTTCTGCTCTTTGGGACTTCGGCTCTTTGGGACTTCAGCTGTTCGGGACCCGCTCTTCAGGACTTCTGCTCTTCAGGATGTCTCACTTCGGGTCTTTGGGTATTTTGGACTTCAGCTTTTCTGGACTTCAGCTCTTCTGGACTTCTGCTCTTCTGGAATTCTGCTCTTCCGGACTTCGGCTCTTCGGGACTTCAGCTCTTCGGGACTTCAGCTCTTCGGGACTTCTGCTCTTTGGGACTTTGGGTCTTCGGGACTTTTGCTCTTCAGAACTTCTGCTCTTCGGGACTTCAGATCTTCTGGCCCCAGCTCTTCAGGCCTTCTGGACTTTGGCTCTTCAGGACTTCGGCTCTTTGGGACTTCCAGAGAAACTAGTGGTAGCACGTGCCATGGTATGAATCCAAGGAGGTGCACCTCATATATACTGTAGTCCAACTGCAATCAGTCCAAAGTCTAGAACAGCTTTTAATGGAAGGGCTGTGTCCCTTCTTCTAAATTACGGGGGGGGGGGAATTCAATAGTGATTTTTATAAATACACCGTTTCTATGATTCTTTTCTTTCTATAAGTTTAATGGCTCATAGGGAAGTGCCCACGGTGAATATATATCAGTTGGGTGTACTTTCCTCATGGCAACACAAAGGGGCCTATTTATTAAACCTCAAGATTTTAATGGAGAAAACTCACATTTTTTTTGTGGAAAATAAAAAAACATGAATTTTTAGAGATTTATTACACCCCACAGCTGCTAAAAATCTGTATCTGAAAATACTCCATCTCAAACCTGTCGAGGTCATGTTGAAGTCAATGGCAGATATCCCTGAAGTTGTTTCTTGACGTCGTGATCAAGGTTTTTGTCCAATAAATTTGAGTTTTTGCAGCTTTTTGATAAAGTCGATCAAACGATTCAAATTGATTTTGTTGGACGTTTTTTTCTATTGGATCTCTTATCCAGAAACCCGTCATCCAGAAAGTGCAGAGTGAAATCGCCCAGAGCTTCGATATTACAGTTCTGTACGTTGTGATAGACCCCACGTAGCAAGTGTCTGTATAGCAGCTGTTGTTCAGTGTCCTTATGTCCTCAAATATGTCGTTGCTTTATATAAATATACAAATAATAAGAAGAACCAAATCGCTTACATTTGTCCCCGTGTAGGAGAACCTGCGCCCGTACATTGTACTAACATTTATAGAAGCACAAAGTGAAAGCAAACCCTACAAATAAACACATATTCCATTTTCCTTTAAAGTTTATTTTTTTCTTTTTTTTTTTTTTTCCTGGAATTGATAAAACACAGCTGGAATTTTGCTGTAACAGCGCCTTGTGATTTTAACCCCGATTGTAACCCTCTGACGAACTTTCTAGAGAACTTTGCAGCCACGATTGCATATCAAGTTGCACGCTTGCGCATAATCAATGGAAACACGTTGAGTGTAAAAACATTAGGGAGGCACCGAATCCAGGATTCGGTTCGGGATTCGGCCAGGATTCGGGCTTTTTCAGTAGGATTCGGATTCGGCCGAATCCTTCTGCCCAGCCGAACCGAATCCGAATCTTAATTTGCATATGCAAATTAGGGACAGGGAGGGACATTGCGTGACTTTTTGTAAAAAAAAACAAGGAAGTAAAAAATGTTTCCCCTTCCCACCCCTAATTTGCATATGCAAATTAGGGTTAGGATTCGGTTCGGTATTCGGCCGAATCTTGAGGAAAGGATTCGGGGGTTCAGCCGAATCCAAAATAGTGGATTCGGTGCATCCCTAGAAAAAATCGAATTCTGCCGGAACATGGTTCCACTTTGGGGGGCACGGGAATAGCTAATGATATCAGCATTATTTGTAAGGGCAGAGACAGGCAAGAAGATTCGGGGAGATTCAGTCGCCCGACGACAAATTGCCTCTTCTTTGGGCAACTAATCTCCCCGAACTGCAGTTTCCCGAAGTCGACCGAAGCTGCCTCACGAGGAAACTTCAGAAAACGAAGTGCTCCAAGTGCCATCCCGCTAGCGATTTAGATTCTAGCCGGCAGGAAGACAGTTGGGGAGATTAGTCGCCCGAAGAAGAAGCAACTGCGCGCCCAATTCGGGTGTGCCGGCATTAATTTCGGGCAAGGCTCGGCGGCCCAATACAGGACTGTCCACTAGTGTCCTGCACGGAACCAATTTCTTTAACCCGACCCGCAACCCGGACCCGCAACCTGCATTCTTACCCGCTACCCGACCTGCAAGTACCTTATCCACAACCCGATCCGCGACCCGCTGACCAACAAAAAACAGGAAGTGTTGTCATTGTAAACCGGAAGTGACATCATTAGAAGTGGGCATGACCACAAAAAGGAGGAAAACTCGCTATTGAGAAGACCCGCAAACCCACAGAACTGTCAACCCGCGTCTGTACCTGCACCCGAAACTTCTACCTGCAACCCGCATGTTACCCGCCTTTTTGCGGGTACCCAATCCGCTGCAGGACTCTACTGTACGCAGCCCGGTGGTTGGGGACCCCTGATCTAGATGCCTATCTAGAAATACAGGTATGGGACCTATTATCCAGAGTGCCCGGGACCTGGGGCTTTCCGGATAACAGATCTTTCCATAATTTGGATCTTCATGCTACTAGAAAATCGTGTAAACATTAAATAAACCCAATAGGCTGGTTTTGCTTCCAATAAGGATTAATTATATCTTGGTTGGGATCAAGTACTTCTACGAGCTACTGTTTCTTTATTACAGAGAAAAAGGGCATCAATTTTAAAAATCTGAATTATTTCCTACAATGGTGTCCATGGGAGACAGACTTCCCGTAATTCAGAGCTTTCTGCATAAGGGATAACGGTTCTCATACCTGTACTACAAAACTTGGGCAGGTAAAAGTAGTTTAGGTCCTATAGAAGTCAATGGGAGCTGTGCTGATCTTTTTGACACGCGCTCAGATTCGGGGGAGATTCAGTCGCCACCGCGATAAATCTCCTCTTCTTCGGGGCGACTAATCTCCCCAAACTGCCTCCCGCCGGCTAGAATGTAAATCTCCGGTGGAATGGCACTTGGATTGATTCGTTTTCCAAAGTCGCCCGTAGTTACCTCGTGAGGCAACTTCGTAAATCTCCGGTGGAATGGCACTTGGATTGATCCATTTTCCAAAGTCGCCCGAAGTTACCTTGTCAGTCAACTTCATAAATCTCCGGTGGAGTGGCACTTGGATTGATCCATTTTCCAAAGTCGCCCGAAGTTACCTTGTGAGTCAACTTCATAAATCTCCGGTGGAGTGGCACTTGGATTGATCCATTTTCCAAAGTCGCCCGAAGTTACCTCGTGAGTCAACTTCATAAATCTCCGGTGGAATGGCACTTGGATTGATCCGTTTTCCAAAGTTGCCCGAAGTTTCCTCGCGAGGCGACTTCATAAATCTCCGGTGGAATGGCACTTGGATTGATCCGTTTTCCAAAGTCGCCCGAAGTTTCCTCGCGAGGCGACTTCGGATCGCACCAATTGCCATCCCGCCAGAGATTTACATTCTAGCCGGAGGAAGGCAGTTTGGGGAGACTAGTCGCCCCAAAAAAGAGGAGATGTGTCGCTGGGCGACTAATCGCCCCGAATCTGAGTGTGTGTCTGCCCTTAGAGGTCTTCGTATTTTTTTTCTGCTAGGAATTGTTTTTTCCTGGTTGAGGTTTTTAGAGGGAAAACTCAAATTTTTCCTGCTAAAAATCGGAAAATACTCCATCTCAAACCTGTCGAGGTGACCTATGACCTATCAGTGTGTAAATACCCAAAGAATCCGTGTCCACTTCCTACTTTTAGGGGGTTATTAATCAAGGTCCGAACCTTAAATAATTCTTAGTTTTCAGAGGAAAAAAAAAAAACTAAGAATCTTTCGAGATTTATTAAAGTCCGATGGTCTAAAATCTCAGAATCCGAAACCCCGGTATCTAAAAACTCTTGAGGTCAATGGGGAAGGTTCCAGTGTCTGCGCTGATGTCCGTACCATTAACCGATGAGTTTGTGGTTTCTGCGCAAAAATTTTTTCCGCGCAAAGCTCTGAAGTTTGGCCGACCCTATTTTTTCTGACCTTTTTCTTCATAAATAAGGTCCATTTGGGCAATCGGAGTTGCTCGGATTTTTTACTTCAGACCTTGATAAATAACCCCCTTAAAGTTCTTGGAAGAAGAAGCAAAAATCTATAAAAAACAGGTAACTGTGATGGGTCTTTTAGTGGTTTCTGTGTTATGGGGCCTCTTTGGTTTTGAAGCTGAAGTTCCCCTTTAATTACATTTTTGCAATTTTTTAAATATCCATAGAAATAGTTATAAAAAAATATTTGAAATAAAACACAGACCGACAGGGTTCAACCCCCTTTAATGTCTCTGATTAGATTCCCAGGGCTGGATTTTTTTTTCCTTGCTGGGATTTTATATATTTGAAGCACAATTTAGCATCGGCCGAGCAAGTCTCACTTCAAAGGTCCATCCGGTGACGACCTTGTGTGGAATTCATCTGCCTTGGTCAAGTTACTTAGTCGCAGTTGTACGGGGCGAAAGATTTATTTTTATTGGACGTTTGTCTGTTTGTAAATTTTAAATAACTTTGGTCAACACTCACCACTCACACGTTATTGTAATATCCATAGGGACGAGGCGGGGGTTCATGTGGGTGTCTGAAAATAAACACGTCTAGGCACGGCCGGGGGAAATACATGGCTGGGATTCTTATACTCAAACATAATATTCCTTAGATCAACGTTTCTCAATCTGGAGGCCCTCCTCCCATATGTATAAATACAAATATACAGAGAAGGAATGTTCTGGGCACACAATAAGCTATACCCTCATACTGTACTGTCTAAGGGAATCAATATGGCACCTCCTCCTCCCATATGTATAAATACAAATATACAGAGAAGGAATGTTCTGGGCACACAATAAGCTATACCCTCATACTGTACTGTCTAAGGGAATCAATATGGCACCTCCTTCCCATATGTATAAATACAAATATACAGAGAAGGAATGTTCTGGGCACACAATAAGCTATACCCTCATACTGTACTGTCTAAGGGAATCAATATGGCACCTCCTCCCATATGTATAAATACAAATATACAGAGAAGGAATGTTCTGGGTACACAATAAGCTATACCCTCATACTGTACTGTCTAAGGGAATCAATATGGCACCTCCTCCTCCCATATGTATAAATACAAATATACAGAGAAGGAATGTTCTGGGCACACAATAAGCTATACCCTCATACTGTACTGTCTAAGGGAATCAATATGGCATCTCCCTCCTCCCATATGTATAAATACAAATATACAGAGAAGGAATGTTCTGGGCACACAATAAGCTATACCCTCATACTGTACTGTCTAATGGAATCAATATGGCACCTCCTCCCATATGTATAAATACAAATATACAGAGAAGGAATGTTCTGGGCACACAATAAGCTATACCCTCATACTGTACTGTCTAAGGGAATCAATATGGCACCTCCTCCTCCCATATGTATAAATACAAATATACAGAGAAGGAATGTTCTGGGCACACAATAAGCTATACCCTCATACTGTACTGTCTAAGGGAATCAATATGGCACCTCCCTCTTCCCATATGTATAAATACAAATATACAGAGAAGGAATGTTCTGGGCACACAATAAGCTATACCCTCATACTGTACTGTCTAAGGGAATCAATATGGCACCTCCTCCTCCCATATGTATAAATACAAATATACAGAGAAGGAATGTTCTGGGCACACAATAAGCTATACCCTCATACTGTACTGTCTAAGGGAATCAATATGGCAGCTCCATTCCATAAGTATAAATACAAATATTCATCCCTCTTGTTATACTGGGATTGGAACGTGTATTTTAGGAAAAAAACAGATAAAATATTGAAATGAAAATATGGTAAATGATTGCAGTTTTAATCAAGACATGCAGGTTTTCAGTATTTTTTGCATTTACTGTAACAGTGTGAGACAAACCTCCCTCCCAAAACTGAAATTCCTGAGCAAATTCCCACCCACTCAAGGATTTGGTGAGGAGTAAAGTTTTCTGTGTTACCTGCCCTTTTATTTCCAGGCACAGAGCAACGGACTTGGGCCCAGTTCATTAAAAGGTGAATAAAATCAGCTTGACCTGCTAATTGTCATGTACCCACAAGGCTGACACTCACCCCAATGAATTTTTATGGTTACTGTTTTATATAAACCTAAAGGGGTTGTTCCCCTTTAAATTAACTGTTAGTATGATGTAGAAAGGGATATTCTGAGACAATTTGCAATTGGTTTTCATTTTTTAATATTTATGGTTTTGGAATTATTTAGCTTTTTATTCAGCAGCTCTCTACTTTGTAATTTCAGCCATCTTGTTGCTAGGGTCCAAATTCCCCTAGCAACCATGCATTGATTTGAATAAGAGACAGGAATATGAATAGGAGAGGCCTGAATAGAAAGTTGAGTAATAAAAAAGTAGCAATAACAATACATTTGTAGCCTTACAGAGCATTTGTCTTTTAGATGGGGTCAGTGACCCCCATTTGAATGCTGGAAAGCATCAGAAGAAGAAGGCAAATAATTCAAAAATGATAAAAATTAAATAACGGAGGCCAATTGGAAAGCTGCTTTTAAATGGCCATAACAAATTTACTCAACTCTGAATGCAATCCCCAAAAATCCGTGTTTTTTTTTTTTTAAATAAAATCAGACTTTTAAAAAATCACGAACTTTTCAGAATTTATTAAACCCTAAGGACGGAAAAGTCCGAATTAGAAAATCCGGCATCTCAGACCTGTCGAGGTTGCAAATAAGTCAATGGGCGTCCCAATGATTTTTTGAGGTGCGCTGGGTCTCGTGCAATACCCCGAAGTTTTCGGGCAAAAAAAAGCATAAGAATTTTTTTGGGGGTTTTTTGGGTGAAAAATCCCCAAAAAATCGTGAAAATCTGATTTTTTTTCCTGCAAAGCAAATTTTCAGGAAAATGTGATAATAAATAAACGTTAAAAAAAACCGGCGCGGACTTTGATAAATAACCCCCTGAAAGTTAACTGAAAGGTTGCTGCTTATTGGAGTCCCTGAACCGATTGCAGCTTCATTTTTATGGTTATTATTTATTGCCTTTGTTTTTTTTAGACCCTCTGCTGCCTGGTTGCTAGACTAATTAACTCATAGCAACCCAATAATGTTTACTTGCCTAGATTGAGAGACGTAGAGTAGTGAAGGGCGAATTTCTCCAGTTTTTCGCGAAACTGCAAAAAATGTGCGAAACTCCAAAATTTACGCCAGCGTTAATGTCGATGGGCGTCAAGCAGCGGTTTTGACGCAAGCAACTTTTCGGATGTGCAAACAAATTTTTTTTGACGCCGAAATGCGGAAATTCGCCGCAAATTGGCGCCAGCCAACTGCAATTTGCATTAGAATCCTGTTTTGTGAGCCACACTGCGAGTTAATTCAAAGACGGGCAGCTCCGACCTCCTCAATTCCATATAAGAGATATCGACTCACCAATGGAGTTACTGGGGCTACTTTTACTACTACTGGGAGATGTATATAATTAATTATTCGCTCTTCGTTTCAGATATTGATGAATGTGACAATGATTACAATGGCGGCTGCGTTCACGAATGTATCAATATCCCCGGGAACTACCGCTGCACGTGTTACGATGGATTTATGTTGGCTCACGATGGTCACAACTGTCTGGGTAAGAACATTTTACACAACTTTCAATGGGAATTAGTGGAAGCTAGTAATGGGCAGCGAATTTATTCGCCAGGAGCGAATTTGCGGCGAATTTCTGCATTTTGCCACCGGCGAATACGTTCGTGAATTAGCCACGAAAATTCTGCCGCCTGCGACAATTAAATGGACGCCCATTGACTTCAATGTTCGTCAAATTGTCGCCGGCATTTCACAAATTTTTCGGCGAACGGAAACGGGGCGAATTCGCCAAACACTAGTAGAAGCGTGTGCTACAGTCGTTGGCTGGGGACATTCTATTGAGACACAATAACCTGTACATGGAATATAATAAAAGCTACCTTGGGTATATACCTTTTCTCTACAGGTATGGGAAACCCGTTATCCATAAAGTTCCGAATTATGGAAAGGCCGTCTCACATAGACTCCATTTTATCCAACTAATCCAAGTTTTTAAAACTGATTTCCTTTTTCTGTCTAATAATAAAACAGTCGCTTGTACTTGATCCCAACTAAGAGATAATTAATCCTTATTGGAGGCAAAATCAGCCTATTGGCTTTATTTATTGTTTACAGGATTTTCTAGTAGACTTAGGGGCAGATTTACTAAGGGTCGAAGTGAATTCGAGGGAATTTTCGAAGTAATAAAATTCGAAATTTGAAGTAATTTTCTGGATACTTCGACCATCGAATAGGATACTACGACTTCGAATTTACTTCGATTCGAAGTAGAAATCGTTTGAATATTCGACCATTCGATAATCGAAGTGCTGTCTCTTTAAAAAGACTTTGACTTCAATACTTTCGCCAAGTTAAACCTGCCGAAGTGCTATGTTCGCCTATGGGGACCTTCTACAAGTCTTTACACATCGAATAATCGTTCGATTGTTCGCTGAAATCCTTTCAATTGTTCATTTCGAACTATTTTATCGTTCGATCTAACGATTTTTATTCGATCGCAGGATTGCCAAATTTGCTGAAAAATGTCGAATTTGATATTCGAATTCGAAGTTTTTTAATTCAATGGTCGAATTTCGAAGTTTTTTTGTAATTTGACCCTTGAGAAATCTGCCCCTAAAGGTATGAAGATCCAAATTACAGAAAGATCCATTATCCAGAAAACCCTATTCTGGATAACAGGTCCCATACCTCCATTTTGTACTTAATTCCCAACTAAGTTCCTTATTGGAAGCAAAACCAGCCTATTGGGTTTATTTCATGTTTATATGATTTTATAGATGAAGATCCTAATTATGGAAAAATCCATTATCTGGAAAGCCCCAGGTCCCAAGCATTCTGGATAACAGGTCCCATACCTGTACTTGATCCCAACTAAGATATAATTAATCCTTATTGGAGGCAAAACCAGCCTATTGGGTTTATTTCATGTTTATAGGATTTTCTAATAGACTTAAGGTATTAAGACCCAAATTACATAAAGATCCATTATCTGGAAAACCTCAGGTCCCGAGCATTCTGGATAACAGGTCCCATACCTCTATCTTGTACTTGATCCCAACTAAGATATAATTAATCCTTATTGGAAGCAAAACCAGCCTATTGGGTTAATTTCATGTTTATAGGATTTTCTAGTAGACTTAAAGTATGAAGATCCAAATTACAGAAAGATCTGTTATCCGGAAAACTCCAGGTCCCGTACCCCTACTTGATTTGGGTTTGTGTCAGAGTCACCCATAATCGGTACATGGCTTCTACAGGATGAGATGAATCCTAATATGGATTTGGTCATCGAGTATTAATAAGGGCTCTGCGATTCTCTACAGTGTTTGGGATTTAAATTTTAAAAAACTGATTGTCAGGAACTTTTTAATAAATTCAAACAAAACAGGTGGAACTGCTGGGAATCCTTAAAGGGGTTGTTCCCCTTTAAATTAACTGTTAGTATGATGTAGAAAGGGATATTCTGAGACAATTTGCAATTGGTTTTCATTTTTTATTATTTGTGGTTTTTGACTTATTTAGCTTTTTATTCAGCAGCTCTCCAGTTTGCATTTTCAGCAGTCTGGTAACTAGGGTCCTAACTCCCCTAGCAACCATGCATTGATTTGAATAAGAGACTGGAATATGAATAGGAGAGGCCTGAATAGAAAGATAAGGAATAAAAAGTAACAATAACAATACATTTGTAGCCTTACAGAGCGTTTGGTTTTCAGATGGGGTCAGCGACCCCCCCATTTGAAAGATGAAAGGATTCAAAAGAAAAAGGCACATCATTAAAAACTAATGAAGACCAAGTGAAAAGTTTCTTAGAATTAGCCATTCTATAACACACTGAATATTAACTTTGGATTATGACTTTTTGCAGCATCGGGCTATAATGAATCTAGACAAAAATTTTCCACTAAAAATTAAGATTTTTATAGTTTAGGAATTTTTTTAGCATTTGGACTTTAATAAATAATCCCCTTAATGTGTTATAGAATGGCCAATTCTAAGCAAATTTTCAATTATTCTTCATTATTTATTCTTTTATAGTTTTTTTGAATGATGTGCCTTTTTTTTCTGAATCTTTTAAGCTTTCAGATGGGGGAGGGGTCACTGACCCCACCCGAAAACCAAATGCCCTGTAAGGCAACACATTTATTGTCTATCACTCCTCTTTCTATTCAGGCCTCTCCTATTCATATTCCAGCCTCTTATTCAAATCAATGCATGGTTGCTAGGGGAATTTGGACCCTAGCAACCAGACTGCTGAAATTACAAACTGGAGAGCTGCTGAATAAAAAGCTAAATAACTCAAAACCCACAAATAATAATAATAAAAAAAAAACAATTGCAAATTGTCTCAGAATATCCCTCTCTATATCATACTAACAGTTAGTTTAAAGGGGAACAACTCCTTTAATTCTGCGGTGTGGGGTGTTAGTGCTCAGTACTTATCAGCAGCATCGCTGAGCACTGTAGAGAATGTAGATTCCTGTAAATATGAATTTCCCTGAGTATCCCACGCTTTTTTGGAGCCGGCTGACTGCTCCGCTTTCCAACATTTTGATGTTTGTGGAATTCTGATGTCCCTGGTTCCCAGAGACTTGGCTACTGAACGGCTAAAACTTGAAGCCCTTCTTGTAGCCGTGTATCCGTGTCTGATAAATTTGTGACTTAGGTGCCAAACCGAGACGGAAAAAACCCTTAAGGGAGTGGTTTACCTTTACGTTAACTTCTAGTATGTTTCAATTGGTCATCATTTTTTCTTTTTTATAGTTTTTTTTATGTGCCCTTTTATTCTGAATCTTTTCAGCTTTCAGACGGGGGTCACTGACCCCATCTGTAAACTAAATACTCTGTTAGGCTACAAATGTATTGTTATTGTTTATTATGCATCTTTCTTTTCAGGCCTCTCCTATTTATATTCCAGTCTCTTATTCAAATCAGTGCATGGTTGCTAGGGGAATTTGGACTCTAGCAACCAGATTGGTGACATTTCAAACTGGAGAGCTGCTGAATAATAAGCCAAACACCACAAATAAAAAAGAAAAATGAAAACCAATTGCAAATTGTCTACATCATACTAACGGTTAATCAACAGATGAACCTTTAAGTTACCTTTTAGTATGTTATAGAAGGGTTAATTCTAAACAACTTTTCAATTGGTCTTCATTATATATTTTTTATAGTTTTTTTTAATTATTTGCCCTCGTCTTCTGACTATTTTCCAGCTTTCAAATGGGGGTCACTGACCCCATCTTAAAACAAATGCTCTGTAAGGCTACAAATGTATTGTTATTGCTACTTTTTATTACTCCTCTTTCTATTCAGGCCTCTCCTATTCATATTCCAGTCTCTTATTCAAATCAGTGCATGGTTGCTAGGGGAATTGGGACCCTAGCAACCAGACTGCTGAAATTGCAAACTGGGGAGCTGCTGAATAAAAAGCTAAATAACTCAAAAACCACTAAAAAAATGAAAACCAATTGCAAATTGTCTCAGAATATCCCTCTCTACATCATACTAACAGTTAAATTAAAGGTAAACAACCCCTTTTAGAGGGTTGTTTACTAAATTCCAATTGCAAAAATCAGACTTATAAAAAATCACGAATTTTTCGGAATTTATTAAACCCAGAGGATGGAGAAGTCTGAATCTGAAAATCAGGCATCTCAGACCTGTCAAGGTTGTATATAAGTCAATGGGAGAAGTCCCAATGATTTTATGATGTGCGCTGGGTTTTGTGCAATACCCCAAAGTTTTCGGACAAAGATTTGAGTTTTCGGGTGAAAAAATGAAAAAAAATCCTGAAAATCTGATGAAAAATCGGAAAAAATCTTGAAAATCGGATAAAGAATCCAAAAAAAATTGTGAAAAACTTATTATTTCCCGCAAATCAAATTTTCAGGAAAATTTAATAATTAGGGGCAGATTTATTAAGAGTCGAATTTCGAATTTAAAAAACTTTCGAAATTCGACCAACCGAAATTGATTAAAAAGTTTTTTTTGTGGCTGATTAGTCTGTATTCGTTGGAATATGTCCGAATTCGACAAATCGAAGTGATGGCGCATTTTTCCCAAAAAAGTCCAACAATTGACTCCAATTAGGTTCTCGGAGGTCTCCCATAGGCTAAAACAGCAATTCGGCAGGTTTTAGATGGCGAATGGTTGAAGTCGAATTTTTAAAGAGACAGCACATGACAAATTTTGAATTTTCGATTTTTTTTTTAATTCAAATCAAATTTGGACTATTCCCTAGTCGAAGTACACAAAACTTAGCTCAAAATTCTAATTTTTTTAATTCGAATTTTCACTTCGACCTTTGATAAATCTGCCCCTAAATAAGTGCAAAAAAAAACCCTGGGCGGATTTGATCGGAGTTTGTAGCAGAAAATATTGAGATAAATTCGGACTTTGATACATAACCCCCCATGTGTGTAAACTCCTGCGCTCTCCCATAAACGGCGTTTCCCAAAAAACATACAACTCCATCATGACTTGCTCTGACCTTTTCTCCTTTGGTAAATACAGTTGGAATAATTATTAAGTCTTCACCGTAAGAAATAAACCCGGAATGTCTGAACCACAAATGAATTCAGATTTAAGTTGTTCGTTATCAGCAGAAAACTATGTGGAAACCCATTTCTCGCCGTGTTTGTTACATGTGGACTATTTTCGGACGTCTTTAAATAAATACTGTAACGCTGGTTGTTTTTCTTTCATTAAAACTTACTTCAGACTTGAACAATGTGTTAAAGTCCTAATGTGTTGCCCCAAAATACACTTTCTTTTCCTTCTATAAACGAACCTTTGGCCTAATGATTCTCGTGTGCTGTAATTATTATAATGCAATCCTTCATTTGCACTCGCTTGATTGGGAATATATCCTTATAATTTATAGTAGGGGGTACATTATCCCTTATAATACATGAGTGATACTCAGAGTTCCCTGTATAACTCAGCCTGCAGCCTTGTGCCTTTATATGGTCACAGAACAACCCCTCAGTGACTTCTAATATCCTTATCATTTACAGTAGGGGGTACATTATCCCTTATAATACATGAGTGATACTCAGAGTTCCCTGTATAACTCAGCCTGCAGCCTTGTGCCTTTATATGGTCACAGAACAACCCCTCAGTGACTTCTAATATCCTTATTATTTACAGTAGGGGGTACATTATCCCTTATAATACATGAGTGATACTCAGAGTTCCCTGTATAACTCAGCCTGCAGCCTTGGTGCCTTTATATGGTCACAGAACAACCCCTCAGTGACTTCTAATATCCTTATCATTTACAGTAGGGGGTACATTATCCCTTATAATACATGAGTGATACTCAGAGTTCCCTGTATAACTCAGCCTGCAGCTAAACTCTTTAGTCCAATATATTTATAATAAACAGTAGGGAAGATAATATCAATAGAGAAATGATATAGAGATGATTTACGTTGCAGGGCAGTTTTGAAAGCCAAATCTGACAGTTACAGCATCTGTATAACAAGGGGTTAAGCACAGACAGCAATTGGTTTACAATTTATAACCATGGATTGGCTTCCCCTTCTTTGCGTTGGATTGGGCCGTATTTATTTTTCCTTTTTCTCTGGACAGCTGCTCGCAATGTGTCTCTGGCATCAATGAGACTTTTGCTGGTGTTTATTTTTCTTTCTGTCCTTGTGCACTCAAGAGCCTCCCACCCCCACCCTCCTCTCCGTTGGTGAAAATGTTGAACTTTTTAACATCTTGACTAAACAAGTCAAAAGTCTTTGTACCTTCAGAAACGAGAAATATCCTTGTTGGGCTTTGAAATCTGCTCTAGAAATGAATGAGGAGTGAGAGGTTGCGACTGGCAGTTGCTTGGAACTAGTGATGGGCGAATTTATTCGACAGGCGCGAATTCGCGCGATTCGCCGCCAGCGAATAAATTCCCGAAATGCCAGCGAAAATTCGCTGCAAAAATTCGCCGGCGTCAAAAAAAAATTTCCGAAAAAACGGACACCGGCGTCAAAAACAAAATTTGCGAATTTCGCACGAAATTCGCGAAACGGTGAAAAATTTGCAAACGGCGCCGGCGTCTCATTTTTGACGCAGACGCCCGTTTTTTGACGCCGGCGCCGTTTGCAAATTTTTCACCGTTTCGCGAATTTCGTGCGAAATTCGCAAATTTTTCGGCGAAACTAAACGGCGCAAATTCGCCCATCACTACTTGGAATGTGAGGCGGCAGTTTCTGGCACTTGGAATTACTGGGTCTTATTAGCTCTTTGTCCTTATCCAATGGGGGGTAAGATACAAATAGGGGCAGATTTATCAAATCAAAGTGAAAATTCAAATTTCTTGCTAATTTTTGTGTACTTTACTTCGACTAGGGAATAGTCCAAATTCGATTCGAATTTGAAAAAAAAAAATCGAAATTTATCAAGTACTGTCTCTAAAAATTCGACTTCCGCCATTCGCCGTCTAAAACCTGCCGAATTGCTGTTTGAGCCTATGGGGGGACGTCCTAGAACCCATTTGGAGTCGTTTATTTGGGGGAAACTTCGAATTGTACGAAACCGGAACTATTCAGGCAAAAAAAAATAAAACTTTGATTTCATTTCGGTTGGTCTTCTTGAATTCGAATTTCAAATTCTAAAATCCGCCCCTTGATAAATCTGCCCCATTAATGTTGCTTTTTCAAGTCAAAATTATAATGATACATGTTAAAGGGGTGGTTCATTGTTCAGTTAACGTTTAGTATGTTATAGAATGACCAGTTCTGGGCAACTTTTCAATTGGTCTTCATTATCTTATATGTTTTTTTAATCTTTTGCCTTCTTCTTTTTATGACTCTTTCAAATGGGGAACGCCTGACCCTTTAAAGGGGAACACACAGGTTTTTAGATCCTTTGAAAACTTCAGCCACGTGAGGAGGTGATTTCCCCAACCTTCGCATCACTGCTGCCTGTCCCTTTTTATTCCCTGCACTGCAGGTTCTGACTGTTGAATGTGTAGCAAAAGTCAGCTGATTAACAGACCCAGAGGAAAACTGACTAGGAGAACTGCTACGTTGTTTTAAAAGGCTGTTTTTATTTATTTTTCTTTTGACTCTTTCCAGCTGTCAAATGGGGGGTCACTGACCCCATCTAAAAAAACAAATGCTCTGTAAGGCTACAAATATATTGTTATTGTTACTTTTTATTCCTCATCTTTCTATTCATGCCTCTCCTATTCATATTCCAGTCTCTTATTCAAATCAGTGCATGGTTACTAAGGGAAATTAGACCCTAGCAACCAGATGGCTGAAACAAACTGGAGAGCTGCTGAATAAAAAGATAAATAAGTCAAAAACCACAAATAATAAAAAATGAAAACCAGTTACAAATTGTCTCAGAATATCCGCATTTGCCGCCTGCGAATGGGTTTGCGAAACTGTGGCAAAAATTCGCTGTGCCCAAAAAAAATTTGTCGCGCGCGTTAAAATGGTCAGGCATCAAAATTATTCGGACGCCTATTGACTTCAATGCATTTGGACAAAAGAGTCGTATAAACGAGTATAAAAATTGTTGCTCGTGTCTAAATTGTCGCGCGTCAAAATTATTTTGATGCCCATTGACTTCAATGAGTTTCATAAATTTTTCGCCGTCTCGCTCATTTTTCCAGAGTTTCGCTCCAACCAGGACAGATTCGCCCATCACTACAAATCACTTTAAAACCAGTATCGTTTTAACGTTTTTTTTTTTTTGTAAAGTTGCTTCAAATGACTTTATGTACTTACGAATGAATGGTTTGTTCCGTTTTGCCGTGTATTTTTTTTTTTATGGTAGTGCATACAGGTATGGGACCTGTTATCCAGAATGCTCGGGACCTGGGGGTTTCCGGATAATGGATCTATCCGTAAATTAGATCTTCATACCTTATGTCTACTAGAAAATCATGGAAACATAAAATAAAGCCAATAGGCTGGTTTTGCCTCCAATAAGGATTAATTATATCTTAGTTGGGATCAAGTACAGGTATGGGACCTGTTATCCAGAATGCTCGGGACCTGGGGGTTTCCGGATAATGGATCTATCCGTAAATTAGATCTTCATACCTTATGTCTACTAGAAAATCATGGAAACATAAAATAAAGCCAATAGGCTGGTTTTGCCTCCAATAAGGATTAATTATATCTTAGTTGGGATCAAGTACAGGTATGGGACCTGTTATCCAGAATGCTCGGGACCTGGGGGTTTCCGGATAATGGATCTATCCGTAAATTAGATCTTCATACCTTATGTCTACTAGAAAATCATGGAAACATAAAATAAAGCCAATAGGCTGGTTTTGCCTCCAATAAGGATTAATTATATCTTAGTTGGGATCAAGTACAGGTATGGGACCTGTTATCCAGAATGCTCGGGACCTGAGGTTTCCCGTAATTCGGATCTTCATACTTTAAGTCTACTAGAAAATCATATAAACAGTAAATAAAGCCAATAGGCTGGTTTT